>NC_053160.1:114518829-114721329 GCF_016835505.1 Polypterus senegalus | reverse complement strand
CTTGATTTAAGAAAACCAGAGGCTGCTACAACAACATGCCGAAAATCATTTCGCAGATAGCTCTCTGCTAGGTCATACAAAGAAGGCTTTCCTTGTTTCCCATATTCCCAACTATTCCACTTAAAGCAGGAAGGGACAGCTCCAATTTTGAGACGACTATGATGTACAGACGGAAGGTAGTCATTCTTGGTAAAAATGCAGATTACATATTTAAATAAAGGAGATCAGGAGACTCAAAAACATTTGGGTAGATGGCCACCCCATATGCTGAAAAGTACAAAATAAATTGTGAGTTTACAAATGAGCTCAAAACAGAACTGAATACAGTAGTTAGACAGAGGCTTTTATATAGCAGAGACAGGAAACTGATGTCTGTGGTACGTGGGTTCTGAAGAAAGTTAGTCACATGAAAGGTTGGAAATGACGTCATCAAATGGTGGGTTCATGTCACTGCTTAGTTGGCTCTTCAGCTGGTCTGCAGAGGGACAAAAGGAGGGATGGTTAAGTGACAGTGTCAATCCTTGGTCCAGCTGAGCAACCACATTATTTGAGCCTACCATCTTTCTCCCAAGTGCACGTGTATGACACATACAAAAAAGCTACCTCAATTAATATGAAACACTAAGATATGGTTGTTTTTGTTTCCAAGCTGATCAAAAAAGAACATTACAGGAGTTGGTTTTATCCGTTACAGGAGATGGATGTCTGAAGCGGAGCTCCGTTGCAGCGGCTTTATTTTTTCTCTTATTACTTATTATCCCGAGGTATTCTGTATTTGCCCAAACTAGGGAGTTTCCACTACAGTATATAAACATGAGTAACAAGAAAGGGGGTCAGAAAAAAATGGAAAAGAAACCTAAAACTACACCCAAGTCTAGACAGGCATCAGGCCCAAGTGCAGGTGCAAGATACGGCCTTTCAGAGACTGACCTGGCGAGGCAGGCGAAAGCACAGACTTCCCAGGACCCCGTTCCACTGCATCATCTCCAGTCAAGAGCGAAAATGGGAGCAAAGATGCAAATAATGCAGGTCACGATAGCTCGCCGATTCCAGAAGATCACTTGAAACTAGAGATGGCCTTGCAATCTGTGCATTCATCTACTCCTCATGAGCTGAACCTTCGGCTGTAACGGGGGTTGCCACTTCACCAGCAGAGCACGAAAGCCAAAACGATTTGTCCGAACTGAGGGAAATGATCGCAACACTGGCCACGGTCACGGCCATAAGTGAGCTCAAGAAAGACATTATGAAGAAATAAATAAATGGCTTGCTCAAGACAAACGAGAAGGCAAATGAGAAGCTGCAGCTAGAGCTGCAAGAGATGCGGCAGGAATATAAAGACTTGGAAAAACATATATATAATCGTTTTGATGCAGTTTTTAAAGATATGTTGAGAAAAATTGAGGAATGCATTCAGGAAAATGCATTTAAACTGATAGAACTTGCCGATCAGCTGCAAGACGTTAAGCAGAGATTCATGGCTCGAATTGAAACAGCAGAACAACTGGCATCTAACGCCAATGGAAAAGCTACAGCTGTAAATTCCGAATGCAAAAAACTCAGAGACAGACTTGCGGCTCTGGAAGATGGATGCAGAAGGAATAATATTAGAATTAAAGGTCTACCTGAGAACTGTGAAAGTCCAAACCCAGTAAAATTCGTAGCTGAACTATTCTCAAAAATAATTGGAGAGGACTTTAAATCAGATACTGAGATAGTGGCAGCTTATCACATACATGGATCAAATATCTCTAAACCTAGGACTTTAATTGTCCGCTTCGAGAGATTACAATTTAAGCTTAATACAATTGCACTTCTCAGACACAAACAAGAGATTATATTTGAAAATAACCACATTCGTATTTGCCCTGATTTCTCACCCTCAACAGCTGCTAAACATACAGCTTTTTAGAACATTAAACAGCGGTTACGGAAAGCCGATATCAGATACAGCCACTTGTATCCTGCCAAACTAAAAGTGTATATTCAAGACAAATATCTCATCTTCTTCTCCAAGGAGGAAGCAGAAAAGGAATTAAGAAAGCTGATCCTGACGCTTTTTTGAAATACAAAAGTGAGTTGCATCTTGTCATGGTATGGCAAGAAGATATTACCTGCTGTCTGATCTGCTTGCAATGATACGAGTACTATAATTATATAACCTTTTTTCTTCTCAGCCACTTTTTGTTTATGTATTAATTACAATTACACGCGTATGTGTGAAAGAAATTAAAGTAATTCTTTTTTTTTATTTTGGTTTTTAACTATTCTAAATGAGACTGTTTAACATCATACCCTTGGTTTATTGTTATTGTTATTATTGCATTAGGGTTTACTATGCTTATTCAGGGCCACTTTTTAACACCATTCCCTGGGTTTACTGTCTTAATATTTCAAGACTGTTGATGATTATGTTTTATGCTTATAGTATTTAGACTTTATTGGAAATAGATATCTCTACTTTTTAATCCTCAAATGCTGCTGCTGGGGGGCTTGTTTTGTTTTGGACGTGCTCTGTCTTTAGGTATGTCAGAGGACTGGAACTTTGTGAAGTGGGGTCCAGCCTCATGTGGGAAGGCAAAATGGGGGGAATAAGGGGGGGAGAGAAAGAGAGCAAGCTACAGTATATCTAATCTATCCTTTCAATCCTTATAATTATAACTTCTAACATAAGAATAGGCTGCATGGCAATAACTCGTGGTAAAATTGAAAATTAAGGTTAAAGCTGTCTCACTTCCAGTTAAAACTACAAAATGACATCAAAGATTTAGAATCAGTGCCTCCATGATGGGACAGTTAACTTTGTGAGCTGGAATTTTAAAGGCCTGAATCACAAATTAAAGAGGAAGAAAGTATTCTCTCACCTAACAGGTCTAAATGCTAAAATAGTATTTTTACAAGAGACCCACTTATTAAGCAAAGATCAGTTCCAGCTGCAAAAAGAATGGACTGGCCAAATGTTCCATTCCAGCTTTACAAAGAAAACTAGAGGTGTGGGAATTCTTATACATAGAACAGTCTCATTTGTAGTATCAGATGTAGTATCTGATCACTGTAAAGTGATTTTGATAAATGTTTATGCACGATGATAGGGAATTCATGCAAAATGTATTTGCATCTATTCCCAAGATGAACACTCAACAACAACAACAACATTTATTTATATAGCACATTTTCATACAAAAAAGTAGCTCAAAGTGCTTTACATAATGAAGAAAAATAAAAGACATAAGAAATTAAAATAAGACAACATTAGTTAACATAGAAAAAGAGTAAGGTCCGATGGCCAGGGAGGACAGAAAAAACAAAAAAAAAACTCCAGACGGCTGGAGAAAAAAATAAAATCTGCAGGGGTTCCAGGCCAAGAGATCGCCCAGTCCCCTCTGGGCATTTTACCTAACATAAATTAAATAGTCCTCTTTGTATTTAGGGTTCTCATGGAAGGACTTGATGATGATGGTCATGCAGACTTCTGGCTTTTAATCCATCACTGTTGGAACATAACAGTGCTTTGAGTAGATGGACACAAAAGGACACCGGAAAAAGAAACAGAAGAGAGAGTAGGGGTTAGTACAAATTTTAGAGCCACCATGAATAGTTATTATAATGAATTGGATATACAGAGTATCAGGATTAAATTACAGTGAAGTTGTGAGGAGGCCATGTTAAAATAATGTGTTTTCTGCAGTTTTTTGAAGCGCTCCACTCTATTAGCCTGGCAAATTCCTATTGGCAGGCTATTCCAGATTTTAGGTGCATAACAGCCGAAGGCCGCTTCACTACTTCTTTTAAGTTTTTCTCTTGGAATTCTAAGGAGACACTCATTTGAGGATCTGAGGTTACGATTTGGAATAAAAGATGTCAGACATTCCGATATATAAGATTGGGTGAGATTATTTAAGGCTTTATAAACCATAAGCAGAATTTTAAAGTCAATCCTGACTCATAAAATTATAATGGCTGGGGACTTTAATTGTGTTTTAAATCCACTCTTAGATAGGTCTCCTGTCACAGGGGAGATGACATCTAACACTGCAAAGACAATCACACAGTTTTTAACTGACCACAACCTATCTGACCCCTGGAAGTTTCTAAACCCAAACTCAAGGACATATTCCTACTACTCACCAGTGCATCATTGCTACTCAGGAATTGATTATTACTTTATAGATAATCATTTCTTGCCTGCAATTAAATCTTGCAAGTACGACGCTATTGTTATTTCCGACCATGCCCCTCTGATCTTGGAGCTGAAATCATTAATCCCCACATACTCATCTTGCAGATGGCATCTTAACCCACTTCTATTAGCAGATGAGAACTGAACAGAATTTATATCAAAATAAATCAGTTTCTTCCTAGAGACAAATACATCCTCAGAAGTCTCTGCAGGAATACTCTGGGAAACTCTAAAGGCCTTCTTAAGAGGACAAATTATTTCACATCTTTCCTACATAAATAAATTAGAAACCAAGAAGGTATCAGAGCTAACCAGTGAAATTACTAGAATAGATCAAGAACATGCCAGGTGCCTAAGTGAAGCTCTTCATAGGAAAAGACAGACTCTGCATTCAGAGTTCAACCTCTTAACAACCAAAGAAACTGAACAACTCACTTTTAAATCAAGACATCATTACTATGAACATGGAGAGAAAGCTAATAAGCTCTTAGCTCAACAAATCCACAAGCAAGAAGTTCACAATACAATCCCAGCAATCACCAACACGAACGGAGATAAAATCATTGACCATAAAAATATAATGCACACATTTAGAAACTACTATAAATCCTTATATTCTACTTAGTTCAAAGAAGACAAAACACAATCTAATGCATTTCTGGATACATTACAGATACCACAAATAGATACTTTTATTGCAGAGGAAAGAGGGCTGGCACCCTTCCCGGGGTTTGTTTCCTGCCTTGCACTCTGTGTTGGCTGGGATTGGCTCCAGCAGACCCCCCGACCCTGGACGGATGGATGGATGGATTGCAGAGGAATTGGATAAACCTCTGGTGCTATCAGAATTACTAAATGCTATAAAGTCCCTTCAGAGCGGGAAAGCAGCAGGCCCTGATAGCTACCCTGTCAAATTTTATAAGAAATTCTCCATTCAGCTAGCTCCCCTCTTATTAGCAACATTTACAGAAGCTAGAGACAATCAAATTCTACCTAAAACTCTTCGCCAAGCATTAATTACCGTCTTTCCTAAACAAAATAAGGACTTATTACAATGTGCATCATACAGACCAATTTCACTTCTGAATAATGATGTTAAGATACTCTCCAGTTCTCAAGTCCTAGTTAGAAGGATGGAGAAAGTGCTGCCTTCAGTAATATCACAAGATTAAACTATATTTATTAAAGGCCAGCACTTAGCTTCCAATCTCTGACACCTGTTTAATAAAATATATTAAAAAGTCAAACACCCCAGAGTTATTATTATCGTTGGATGCAGAAATAGCATTTGATATGATTGAATGGAGCTATCTCTTCACTACATTAAAGAATATTTATGCATGGTTCAAACTACTGTATACCAATCCAGAAGCTTCAGTTTGTATTAACAACATTTGCTCAGACTACTTTAAACTAGAACGTGGTACCAGACAACGATGCCCCTGTCACCACTACTTTTTGCAATCGCCACTGAGCCACTGGCAGTTCACTGTCGAAATGCTTATGAGATAAAGGGGATTATCAGAGTAGGACTGGAACAGAAAATTTCTCTATATGCAGATGATATAGTTTTGTATATATCAGACCCACAAAATACTGTGCCTGCATTCTTAACAGCACTTACAAAACTTCAAAAGATCTCTGTTCTCAGAATTAATTTGAATAAAAGTGTGCTGTTTCCAGTGAATTATCAAGCATACAATATTAGATTGAACACCTTCCCTTTTATTATTGCAGATCAGTTTAAATACCTAGGGTTATATATCACAAGTAAACATAAGGTTCTTTATCAACAAAACTTCACTGTCTGTATGGAAAAAATTAAGCAAGACTTGCATAGATGGTCAACCCTCCATCTCACTCTAGCTGGAAGAATTAACGTTGTTAAGATGAATATTCTTCCTAAGCTTCTTTTTTTATTTCAAAACATTCCAATATACATCAATAAATCATTCTTTAAGCAATTAGACTCAACCATAACTTCATTTATTTGGAACCTAAAACATCCACGTATACAAAGAGCAATGCTACAAAGACCTAAGACAGAAGGTGGCATTGCTCTACCTAACTTTCAGTTTTATTACTGGGCAGCAAACATACAAGCTATAAAAACCTGGACACAAATAAATGAACATAGACAGGCTTGGTCCGCAATAGAAATAAAATTCTGCAGCACTTCTCTATATTCCCTGCTTTGTGCCCAATAATTGCAAGTTATCGCCAATATAATAATAACCCAATTGTGTTTCACTCCCTCAGAATATGGAACCAATGCAGAAAACATTTTAAGATGGAGAATCTTTTATCTGTGGCACCTCTGCATGAGAACCACCTTTTTCAACCCTCGCAAACATATGCAGTTTTTAATATCTGGAAAACATTTTGGATTAAATTGCTTAGAGATCTTTATATAGACAACATTGTGCATCCTATGAACAATTACATTCCAAATTTAATTTTCCAGCATCACATTTCTTTCACTATCTTCAAATCAGACTCTTTGTCAAATAGAACCTGCCTGATTTTCCCCATCTCCCACCTTCCTCTATGTTGGAAAAAATATTGCTCAGTCTCGAGGACTCAGACAGCATTTCTGCAATATTTAGAAATATTTCACAGTCTCTCCCTTTCAAAGATCCAAGAGGACAATGGGAAAAGGATCTCTCACTCAACATATCAGAAAAGTAGTGGAAGGTAGCGATGCAGAGAATTCATTCGAGCTCTATAAGTGCAAAGCATACAATTATTCAACTCAAAATTATATATCGAGCACATCTGTCTTGCTTGAAATTGTCCAAAATGTTTCCAGGACAAGATCCAACCTATGAACGCTGCATCCTCACTGGGTCACATGTTTTGGGCCTGCACCAAATTAACATAATTCTGGACAAAACGTTTTAAGTGCCTTTCAGATAGCCTTGGTGTCACAATCCCTCCTAACCCATTAACAGCTGTGTTTGATGTTCTTCCAGATGGGCTTATAGTGGAGAAGAACAAACAAACTGCGATTGCCTTCACTACACTATTGGCACGCAGACTTATTTTGCTAAACTGGAAGAATCCTAACTCAAATAATACAGTCACTTAATCAGTCAATCTATTAATCGATAAGTAAATAAACAAAAATAATCTTAATGATTGTGGAAGCATTGAATTGTCTGATAGCAGTGGATAGAAGCCTTTGGCTAAAATTTTATTATAAGAGAAGTGAATTTTTAAAGTGAACATCTTATAACAGTATCCATCTGAGAATAGATATTTTTAGTTGGGTAATGATCCATGACTAAAGGATAAGGAAGTCATATAATGGCTTTCATAATATATCAGTAAATAGATTATAAAGCAGTGGCTTAGCCATTCACCAAAGCTTATCTATGTGAATATCTGTTGGATCAAAAAGAAAAGTTTTTCGGAATTGAAATACATCACCAGTTAGTTCTATGTTACTCAGTTGATATAGACCAGCATATTCCCAGTTACAAACATTTGAATCATTGTTCTCTTGGAGTTGTTATGAATTCAGGTTGTTTAGAAGGCTAACATAGGACTATCTCTCAATTAGAAGGTTGCACTTAATAAAGTGATTAATAGTCAAATATTATGAATGATGGCAATGAAAAGTAAAATATATGAAGATAAGGTAAGCCAAATTGGTGATAGAGCAGAGCAAAAATAACTCTAACTTCCATAGATCCTAAGGAATCAGCTGTTTGGGAGCCCTCAGTCACTGGCAAAAGAAAAAAAAGTAAACTAGAAGTGTAGCTAACCCATACCAATGAACCACTTGCAGTATTGATAGTTGCTGAATATGATTTTAGTAGAGTCATGTGTTGTTTTAATTTCAGGTCTATCATCAATGATAATGGCATTTTCTTCAGTTTCAAGTACTATTTTAAGGCTAATAGGGGCAATGATCACAGAAATTTTGATACAAGATGCAATACTAAGACATTGCAAACAAAAAAAATGATGAATTGAAGAAAGTGAAATATCATGTGTCAACAAACTTGCGTTTTATTACATCAAACACTGATTAAGGGAACTGCAAGCATTTGATTGCTTTGTTCAAATCTCTCAGGTATATTCTTGTGATTTTCACCAGCATCTAGGAAACCGGCAAGTCTTTTTACTCGGAAATGTGGACAGTTTCTAAAACTGTTTTTTAAGACAATTACACCAACAATGGTTTTGCATCTTCAAGATTAAGACCCAAGTTTTAAGTTGGTCAAGGTGGAGGAACATTTTACATGAAAATAATATGATTACGATAAATTAAACAATTAAAAACAAAAGTTGTCATAAGTTCCTAAAACTCACTTGTATTCATAAAATTTTGCATAGGTAACAGTATCTTAATGAGGTTCATGTCTAGATAAATATTGAAACCATAGAGTAAAAATCAACAACAACATGTAAAAAAGTCCATTTGATTTTTCTACATTTTGGAGTAAATTTTAAGGTTTGCAGGTACTCATTATAAATGTCTAAGAAATATGACATAATGGTAATTTCATTGTTCAAGCTGGTAAAGGATCTGGTCAGGCCTGAGACTGCAAGTTATTTTGCTCAATTTAAAATTGGAGCAAGAGCTTGATATACTGGCATTTGCTATTTTTGTGGCCAGGCCAAAAGAACTGGACTGTTATCACCAGTAGGAGCAATGTCTCATAACTGCAGATAAAACACCAGAATTTAGGCACCACATACTACTGAGATAAAGTGGAAAATGGAGAACAGAGGGCGGAAAGAAGAATGTATTGTTTGTTACAAATCTCCTAGTCTGACCAGATGCAACATGACAGCTTCTTTATTTAAGAGTTAGGATCCAGGATTGCAGAGACACATGGGACCAATAAGAGGCAGCTCCACTAATTCCAAAGATTATTCCTAATCTCAGCAGTTATTTCATGGGATATCTCTGGACGTGTTTGTAGGCCAGAGCTAAAAAGTCCATCCTGATCAGAAGTTGGTGTCTGAAGTAAAAGTGCTGTCAATGTTTCACTGTCATAAAGAACAGAAACAGAAGCTGTTAACAGGAGGAGACTTGAACCAGGAGCAATTAAGCCGTAAGAGGATCAGCCACCCTACCAGTAAGATAGAGTAAGAAGCCTGTATAGTTAAGTTGGGGGTTTGTTTACTCTTCACCTTTTATTGTACAGTATATAACACAAAAAACTACTACTGTGATCTCTTGTTTGTCCATCATAAATAAAGCCACGAATAAAGCAATCTTCTGGTCTCTTCTACATCTTTTGACTAGCTGGTTGTACATTGCCGTAATTAATGTATTTTTAATTCAAACTTAATGAGATTTTGTTAGATTTAAAACTGTGGTTTTTAATTTAATTTAATGCTTTTGGTGACAATTTACTCTAGGTAATGCATAAATATGTCATTTACTATTATGTAACAAGATAGTAACAAAGGCTTCTTTTTGTCTCCATAACATTTACTAAGCATCAATTAAGTGTTTACTCATATCTGTAATATGGCCTACTACAATAACTCCACTTTGGAATAGTCAAACACTGCTTAACTGAGATAAGTTCCTCTTGATATTGCATATTTGAGTATAAGATTTACAAAGGTAAATAACCACTTTATGGATGCTTTGTAAATTTTAGTAAGACCAAAAGAAGCCTTTGTCAATGCCTTGTTACATAACTCTATGTAAGTAACAGAGGCACTTTTGCACTGCCTAAACTAAAGTGTTACTTTTTTAAATTGAAGTTAAATTTAATTTAAAAAAATGCTGTGTTTGTCAACAGACTTCCCTCATCTTGAGTCTTCTTAAATTATGTTTATTTTGTCTCAATGATTCGTTCTTGTGTATTGTAGAATGTGAAATAAATAACCAACTCCTCGAACCACCACCTTATTGTGCTGGAGGGGTTTGTGTGTCCCAATGATCCTAGGAGCTCTGCTGTCCTGGGCTTTATGCCCCTGGTAGGGCCACCCAAGGCAAACTGGTCGTAGGTGAGGGATGAGACAAAAATTTGGACAGCGTTTTCCCTCGCCTGGTCGCCGGAGCCCCCCTCTGGAGCCAGGCCTGGAGGTGTGGCTCAATGGCGAGCACCTGGTGGCCGGGCCTGCACCCATGGGGCTCAGCTGGGCACAGCCTCAAGAGGCAACATGGATCCCCCTTCCCATGGGCTCACCACCTATGGGAGGGGCCAAGGAGGTCGGGTGTAGTGTGAGTTGGGTGGTGGCCGAAGGTGGGGACCTTGCCCCCACGACTCGATCTTGAATAAGCGGAAGAGGATGGATGGATGAAATAAATAACATAAATATGAAAGTTTGCAACACAATAGATTTTAAAGTAAAACAATCATTTGAACAATAAATTATTAACTGTAAATCAAAAATAATATCCATCCATCCATTATCCAACCCGCTATATACTAACCACAGGGTCACGGGGGTCTACTGGAGCCAATCCCAGCCAATGCAGGGCGCAAGGCAGGAAACAAACCCCAGGCAGGGTGCCAGCCCACCGTAGCAAAAATAATATTCTAACTTAAATTCTGTCATTGTACTTGTATGCATTCAATCATCTACTAAATTCATTATCTATTTTTAACTTCCTATGAATCTATGATAAGTTATAAGATTAATTCCTTAGAATTAGTAAAAAGTCACTGTTGATGTCTGGCATGTTTATTCTTCAAGGAATTTGCCAGGTGCTGTATATTTTTTCAAATTTTAAAATCTCCCATTGAAAAGCTATGCTGAATTTTTGAACTCACCTAAACAGAGAAATAATGAGTGCAAATTCAATTAATGATTAGTTTACTGTTTAAAATATACCTTGCAAGAGATCATTTCACCTTTTACATTTTGAATATTTTCCAATTCTTTTCATCTGACAGCCACTCCTGATGGCAAAATGGATCCCCAGTACAATTTAGTCAAATACTGAGGAGGCATGAGCACACAAGCTGCTTGCAAACCAACTCACTTCTTCTGCTGCTTGAGGTAAGTTAACCATAAAAAAAGTTTTAAATGTCACTTATCTAGAAATGAATGTAGGTGGAAAGGAATTGTGTAAGCTTTGGGATTTAAGCATAGAGTAAATAAATGCTGTATTTACCATACATTACAATAAAAAAAATCACTTCTGCATTATCTGCCCATTATAATGACATAGCATTCTCTGACAAATTATTTTATTAGCAGAACTCCAGACCTGTTTTCCATCATTGTATGAAGAAGCAAGCAACACTTTTTTTCTTGTGGCTGTAACATTTTTTACTTTTTTGTGTATGTCTTTCAAAAATGTTATGTTTAAAAAAATTGAACCACAGTTACGTAACTACAGTAAATCACTTGAACTGGAAAATGCTATGAAATCTATTGAGCCACCACAAGCCTATCTGGGTCATGTAAACAAAAGGAATATTCAGATCAAAATTTATTTTTTTAATATGCTACTTAACCTATGTTGTTTGTGGGGGTGGCTAAGAAAAACTTTTTTTTTCATGTTTTCATGGAGAATGGAGATAAGAAATTTTCTGATGCAATATGCAGTAAGTCATTGGTGACCAATATTGGACAACAGCAAACAATGTCAAAATGTCCTAAGAAAAAAATCTCAAGTCACTCATGTCACATAAATCAATTGTTATTTTCACAATATTCTAAACACACGGTTTTTACTGAAATAACGTTAAATAAGTCTTGTGTGCTAAAAAGAACTATTGTGGACTAAAATGGAATGAATCTTAAATCTGAAGAAGCATTTGAAATGTAGACGTGCCTCCCATTATGATATTTATATTCATATCCTCAATTAGAATACTTCTGAAATATTTAGTGGCATGCTGTGAAACTGCTCAAATGAATTGTTCTTGCGCTTGTTGAAGCATCCCAGATATGTATAACTAAAATTCTTTCTGATAAACTTTTCATTTGTTTTTCTTTTTTTGATGTTAAAAATGGTGTTCCACGGGAGTCAGTGCTAGGGCTGCTGCTAATTTTTAATATACTGTATATATATAATTTCAATATGAATATAAATAACATACTGGTTCAATTTGTAGATGTTTCCAAGTTAGTAGGGTTGGCAGATAATCTAGAATCCATTGAATCATAACAGAGGGTCTTGGACAGAATAAAGGATTGGCGTATGAAATTTAAAGTAAGTAAATGTAAAGTATTACACATTGGAGGTAAAAATGTTAGATTTGAATACACAATGGGAGGTCTGAAAGGTAAAAATACACCTTGCAGTGAAATAAAAAATTTGAAAGAACACTTTACAAAAAAGATTTTGAAGAAAAAGAAGCTCGACAGAATGCATGTTACATAGCACAATGTGTAGAGTACAAGTCCAAAGAGGTTATGCTCAATCTTTACAACACACTGGTTAGACCTCATCTGGAGTTCTGTGTATAGTTTTGGTCTCCAGGCTACAAACAAGACATAACAGGGCTAGAAAAAGTCCAGAAAAGATCGACTAGGCTGATTCCAGGGCTGCAGGGGATGAATTATGAGAAAACATTAAAGAAGTTGAGCCTTTCCAGTTTAAGCAGGAGGAGATTATGAGGTGACATGAGTGAAGTGTTTATAGTTATAAAGGATATCAGTGCAGTGGATTGAGACTGTTACTTTAAAATGAGTTCAACAAGAGCACAGGGAGACAGTTGGAAACTTGTTAAGTGTAAATTACATTAGGAAGTTTTTCTTCATACAGAGATCCATAGACAGATGAAAGAAATCACCAAGTAGTGTGTCAGACAGTAAAACTTTAGGGACCTTCAAAACTAGACTTGATGTTATTTTGAAAGAAATAAATGGATGGGACTGGGGAGCTTTGTTGGGCTGAATGGTCTGTTATCGTCTGGATTGTTGTAATGTTTTAATGTTCAAAAATGTCTTATTGTGAACTTTGCACTGTCAGTATAACATGAAATGTAATGTGAGGCAAAACAAAGGCTATTAACGAACTACATTTGTGCCCATTGCATGGGTCAGGTCTTCAATTCAAATGCATGTTCACGTCTAAGTGGGTTCCTTTCTAGTTCAATAGGATGGAAGGCTTGCCCACTGAAGTACCACATCTAAGTATACTCTTCTTATCTTTTTGAGCCAAACATTTGAAACAATGTTAAACCTTATAAAGAGGTAGTAAGCTGTTGCTTGTAAGGATGTCTATCTTTTTTGGAGAAGTATTGCTGTGCCATTCTGGGGGTACTCTTGCATCTGGTAAACTGATAACAAATATAATAAACTTGCCTTTATTGATTGGTTATTCGTCAAGTGCTCTAAGCATGCAAAAAGCATAGTCATGATCTTAGAGTGAAGATTTTACTAAAAGAAAACCGTATTAGCGGAGCTTCTTGATTAAGTCATTGTATTAAAAAAAAGATGACAGTGATGCTCCTGTGGCAATTACACAAGTCTGAATAAAATCAGGATGATGGACTTGATAAGACTAGAACAGGAAGAGAATGTACTTAGACAAGGCAGACACTTTTAGAATCAATAGGAGAGTTGTATAAACCAAACAGGATCTGCTGTAGGAGGAGAGCTGGACATGACATCTTGTACCACCTTTACTTGAAACAAAACTTTCCAAAGTCAAAGTACATATCAGAAATTCAGTCTTTATTTAGCTAAATAAATAGAACAGACATTCATGATAGATGGAAAACAAAGTATGAAAGCAAAGTAACCTATTCTATGATGCCTGACTTTGTGTTATGGTGTAAATACCGTGCCGGATGCAACAAAAAGTTGTCATCTGGCAAGTTTTCTGAACACATCTGCTGTTGTATACAATTAAAGAAATGTAATCAATCTGCCAAACTACTTGGTCTTTTACAATATTGTCTCAAACCATCTAGCAACACAGAATTATTCAACAGGATTTGTTGTCCAAGAAATTGAGTAGTCATTCAACTGATTTCCATGTTTCAACTCTCAGTTTCAAGTTCTTCCTAGGGAGCTCCTGTTGATCCCACGCCAGTTGGGATATGTATGCCTTCCTTTGGGAAGTGCCAGGTGCAAATCATGTAGCTGGCACTAAGGCAATTTTCTCAATTGGTGTCAAAGTTTCCTCTATGGCTCTACTTGCATCTCTCGATCCAGAGAAACAATGAATTTCTCCTGGTTTGTCAATCTTTACATCTTATCATAAAAATTGAGCACAACATGCCTATACATCATCTTGGCCATGTATACCTATGGTGTTTTCATGTATAATCTGCCCCAAATTAGCAAACTATCATCTGCACTATTCTGCACTATTGTTACTTCTGCCCCAAAACACCACTGCTCCCGTTAGGGGTTGCCACAGTGGATCATCTCCTTCTATGTTCTTCTGTCCTCTGAATTTTGTTCTGTTACACCCATTACCTGCATGTCATCTCTCACCACATCCATAAACCTTCGCTTTGGTCTTCCACTTTTCCTCTTCCCTGGCAGCTCTATCCTTAGTATCCTTCTCCAAATATACTCAGAATCTCTCCTCTGTACATGTCCAAACCAACGCAATCTTGTCTTTCTGAATTAGTCTCCTAACCGTCCAACTTGAGCTGATCCTCTAATGTACTCATTTCTAATCCTAAACATACTGGTCATACTCAGTGCAAATCTAGAATCTTTAACTCTGCCACCTCCAGCTCTGTCTGCTTCTTTCTGGTCAGTGCAACCTTCTCCATGCAATATAACTAAGGTGTTCTCACTACAATCCTGTAGACCTTCCTTTTCACTCTGATAACCGCCTGTCACAAATCACTCCTGACACTCTTCTCCACCCATTCAACCCTGCCTGCACTCTCTTTTTCACCTCTCTTCCACAATCACCATTACTCTGTACTTTTGATCCCAAGTATTTTAACTCCTCCACCATCACACTTTCTGATTCATTATCTCCACATCATGCAACCTCTTCTCTCTCTCGTTCTCTTCATTCATCATACTATCATAGTACTCTTTCCATCTGCTCAACACGCTCTCCTTGCTTGTGAGTATGTTTCCATCTTTATCCTTTATCATCCTGACCTGCTGCACATCTTTCCCAACTTGGTCCCTCTGTCTAGCCAATCGGTGCAGGTCCTTTTCTCCCTTCTTAGTGTCCAGCTTCTCATACAACTCATAATATTCCACTTCTTCGCCAACCTCTTCCTCTGTATACTCTCCTGTATTTCCCCATTCTACCACCAGGTTTCCTTTTTCCTCCTACCTCTGTCCAGATGTCACGCTAAGCACCCTTCTTGCTGTCACACTTACTACATCTGCTGTAGTTGGCCAGCAGCCTGGTAACTCTTCACTACCTCCCTGTGCCTGTCTTACCTTCTCCCTAAACTCAACCTTGCAGTCTCCTTTTTCAACTTCCACCATTTGATCCTTGGCTCTGCCCTCACTCTCTTCCTCTTCTTGGTCTCCAACGTCATCCTACAGACCACCATCCTATGCTGCTTAACTACACTTTCCCCTGCCACCATTTTGTAGTCTTCAATCTCCTTCTGATTGACTCTTCTGCATAGGATGTAATCTACCTGTGTGCATCTTCCTCCACTCTTGAACGTTACCCTATGTTACCTCCCTCTTCCTAAAATACATATTCGCCACAGCCATGTCCGTCCGTCCAAAATCCTCTATCATCTGACCTTCTTCATTCCTCTCCTTGACATTATATCTACCCATGTCTCCTCTGTTCCCTTCACCAGTACGTCCATTGAAATCTGTTCCAATCATTAATTTCTGTCCCTTGGGTACATTGTTCATCACTTCATCCAACACACTTCAAAAATGTTCTTTCTCCTCCATTGCACACCCAACTTCCGGGGCATATGTACTAACAACATTCATCATCACACCTCCAATTTCAGGTTTCATAATCATTACTCTGTCTGACACTCTTTTTACCTCCAAAACACTCTTGACATACTGTTCCTTCAGAATAACCAATACCCCACTTCTCCTCCCATCCACACCACGATAGAACAATTTGAATCCACCTCCGATCCACCTGGCCTTACTCCCCTTCCATTTAGTCTCTTGCACACACAATGTATCAACCTTCCTTCTCTCCATCATATCTGCTAACTCTCTCCCCTTACTAGTCATACTGCCAGAATTCCAAGTTCCTACCCTCAGTTCCACTCTCTTTACCTTTCTCCTCTCCTACTGCCTCTGGACACGTCTCCCCCCTCTTCTTCTCTTTCTTCTTCTTTGGTCAGCAGTGGCCCAGTTTCCGCCAGCACACTGGTTTGTGCATCCCCTGTGGCTGGGTTACTTCTGCCCCAAACACCTCTACCCATATTTATGAGAAAGACTTGAGGGTACTTAAACCTATCTGCTTTGAGGAGCTTCTTCTTTTTCTACTGCAGAGACCAATCCTCTTTTTTGAAGGGAAAGAATTTAGAGATGCAACCTTTCATGTCAACTATGACACTGTCATCTGCATTCTACCACAGTGATCACAGTATGATGAAACCAAGAGGAAATCACCTACAAACAGAACAGGTGCAGACCTCAGGTCTTTAAGCTACATATTCTGTTGGCCCCACATCCATGTAAATCATAGCAGTACAGAAAGCAAGCTCCTTTTTTTGAATGGGTCAAACTTCAACTTCACTTCAGATAGTTTCAACTTTTATTCGAAATATTCAAACATGAGTCTATATATAAGTAATACATATATAACATAATATATGTAATATATTGTGAAAGGTGCTATATAGCGCCCGACCCCGCACAGACGTACACAGAGGCACATGTAAAAAAACAAGACTTTTATTTTCTTCATCTGTGGGGCACATCTTCCCCGTGAACCTCAAAGGCAATACACAGTCCCAAAAGCACTTAAACCACAACAAACAACCCTTCTTCTGGCACCACCACTCTTCCCAGGCCAACTCGTCCTCTTCCTCCCGATTCTGGCCCTGAGTGGTGGTTGCCAGTCCTGTTTATAGTCCAACCGGAAGTGCTCCAGGTGCTTTGATCACATCTTCTTGATTGCACTTCCGGGCAAGGCTGTAGAATTGTTCAAGCTGGCTCCAGGATCCATGCAGCACCCCCTGGCGGGGTTGTGGAGAACTCCATCTCCAATGGAACCCTGCGGGAAACTGAGGCACCATCATCAGCTAGGGAGGCTGTCACTAAGCGTCCAGGGGGAGGTACTGAGGAGCCAATGGCTGCTCCCCCGGAACATACATATAAGGGTCTTCCCGGCCGGGCATGGGACCCGGTCACCCGCCACAATATATAAATATAAGCAGTCTTTTTGAAATCCTTCACTTTCATATCACATTCCACAAAGTACTGTAGGTCCTTGAACATCCTGAAACATGTTTCAATGGAAATTGTTAACTCCACTACCCTTCTGATCCGCTCTTAAAGACTAAGTGTTGGTCCCACAAACCCTTTGTACTACTAACCTCTTATTTTACTGAAGTAAGAAGTAAACTTATTTAGTTCTGAAGTTCCACAGGTTTATTTTCTTTACTTATTTAATCGATTTAACAGGTAAAAGGCTCTGGACCCAGCAACCCTGAAATAAAATTCGATGTTTTAGTATGTTGTTACTTAATAGATATTACTTCAGAAATTAATAGATATTACTTCTGAAGAATCTTGGTTAGTTTACTTTAAAATTTGTGGTTTATAATGAGTTCACAAGTGCTGTTTCTCATAAACTGATTGTACTTTCCTTATCCTAATGTACAGCAGCACTGCCATCTTGCAGTTCCAGGAATTAGACTGTTATTCCTGTCTTTGACATTCTCTTTGTGGAATTTGCACATTTCCCTAGGATTTCCCTGACTACCTTCTTACTTCTTAATCTTTTTTTGATATAACGTAAAAAGGGTTGAGCTCTTTTAGTGTTCACTCACTCTTCACTCTTCTCAGTCCTGACCTCGGCCTAGTTGCTCTGTTCTGTATGTCTCTACCACTACTTTTTTGTAGGCCAGTTTTGCCTCCTCCTACTCACTGCACCATGAAATTCCACCTCTCTCTGAAAATCTAGAATACTAATATCACCTCACTAATCATATGCCTTTTTTCATTCCTCATAGAATTCCAGCATTTTAGTGAAACTTGATTTCATCCGTCCAAATCCCTGTTTACTGCTCATTAATACATCTGTTTTTGATATGTAATGTTTAAATATTTTCCTTAATAACTTTAAATTAGCCATCACGCATATTAAGCAGTAGCTTATAGTCTACTGGATCAATCTAGTCACCTTTTTATATAATGGGATATTATGCTTCCTTGGAATTTTAAAAAAGTTCCTGTGTGCAGCAATTCATGAAAAATTCACATAAAGGGTTTATAACTGTAATTACTAATCTTTTTAAGTACAGAAGAATAAAATGTTACATGGTCCCAGTAGTGTCTATCTATCTATCTATCTATCTATCTATCTATCTATCTATCTATCTATCTATCTATCTATCTATCTATCTATCTATCTATCTATCATCTAATTTACTTGATTTCAGCCTTTTTAATCTAATCAGCACTTCTGTAAGTACAATTTCCAAATCACAAAGTACTACCTTGATACTGCTTGTACCTACTGGAAGGTTACTTACTTCTTATGCATATAAAGAATAATAAAAATTAAAAATGATGAGACAAGCATTCACTCTTTCTCTATTACCATATTTTAGTTTGTCCTTACCATTTTTTGTGCTTTTTAGCATCTAAATTACCAATCTTCCGTTCGTCCATTATCCAAACCACAATATCCTAACTACAGGGTCACAGGGATCTGCTGGAGCCAATCCCAGGCAACACAGGGCACAAGGCAGGACAAAAACCACGGGCAGGGTGCCGTCCCACCACAGCAATTACCTCTTTTGGTCATCTTTTTGTCTTTTCTGCAGAAAGTCTATGTAACTGCTTTTTAGCTTACCTAATGTCCTTTGTTTCACTGTTGCTCTTAAGCTGGCATAAGCCCATACAATTAGTGTTGGGGTTTGTTTTCTTGTATGTCTTATAAAGCTGTTTTTTTATTGCAACTCCTTTTTTTAGCTATGTACTTTAACATTTTACAGCTTCTATTGCATGTACTGCATTGTATGTAAAGCTCAGATAATGTTGCTCCACTGCTCCTTGAGTGATTCTACACTTGAAAGCGTATCCCACATTTTACCAAATCTGCTGTAAATTTTACTTGTTAAAGGTAAACTTAGCAGTTTTAGTTTTTGAATATGCACTCTATGAAACACAGTGAAAATGATTATAGTATAGTTATTAGATCCTGAGGGTTCTGCTCCATGAATTCTATCCTTATTATTACAAAATACTAAATCTAGACATGCTTCTACTTTTGCTTGTGTTTAACAGTCACTGACTACATCTATAAAGTTCTGTTCTTGTATTCCACTATTTGTAATATTATTCCACTTATCTGAGTCATTGAAATCCACTGACTTTATTTCCCTCTTAGCATGCTTTTTTAAATTTCTGAAAATATATACATATTAAAAATACTGTCTGGACCAGAGTCAATAACACACTCCCAAAACCACGCCTATCTCTGATGCTTTCTAGGATCCAGGTATGTTTACTCATCACCCATTTGAATCAGATATGCTTTTAAATGGTCTTTAAATAAGCAACAACTTCTCCACATTTTTTACTTTGTCCATCTTTCCTAAATAATGTGTAATTTTAATGTACTTGTAACTGTGGGCTAAACATTTCAAATATATCTTCTGTATTTATATAAATACCACTGTCCCTTTTATAATTGAAGGTTTAAACCAAATTCACATTCATTATCAAGTGCTCATAGTCCAATGAAATTCTGCATTATTGGCGAGATTTTTTCCTTGCAACATTGAGTCAACAGGTAAACATCTTTGCTGTAGCCTGTCTCTTTGTTTTTGGTTATCAGGCCTTTGATGGTGGTGTCATCAGCAAATTTGGAGTAGAAAAAACTGGGCTCAGGACATTACCATGTGGAGTACCTGTGTAGAGGGTGAGCATGGATGATGTGATGTAACCATTCCGCAAATGCTGATGCCTTTTGGTAAGGAAGTTAAAAATCCAGTTCAAGAGGGGTGGCAATAAAATACAAGTTCAGAAATGTTGTGGTCAGTGTTAAATGCTACGCTGTTGTTAATAAAGTCTCTGTTCAAAATCTTAGTTTATACAATCTGCAGCTAATAATGACTGTATCTATTCCTAATATGGGTAGATGGCATCACAGCATATGAGACCTTCTGTCATTGGAGCTAATTTGAGTTTCAATCCATGTAATGATTTAGTAACACCCTATCACTAATTCCCTCTTTTTGGGTACTTGTTTTCAGGTGACCTGTTGGGGCTGCTCATCCCTGTCTACCACACTTCAGAATTATCAGTCATTGTCTCATTTTTTGAGGTCCTGAAAATAGTTGGATACCTGTAACTCTGAGTTGGATGCTCCTGGACAGTATGCACCAGTTACCATGCACTTACATCTGACCAAGACCCATCTTTATCTACTTGGAGTCTTTTTCCACACCAATTTAGTTTGTGCACAATATCTACCTAAAGGATACCTGTGAAAGATTCTCTAGCTCTCTAGTACAACATAGGAGCAGGCTATATATCATCTCCTAATGTTCACTGACCCTAGGCTGAAGGAAATGGATGAGCTGGGAACTCCCACATACTCTGGAAACATGCCATGTCAAAGAAATCCTTTAAAAAAGTCCATATCATAGTTTTAATGAAAAGGAAATGGGATATAAATGTAGTCAGAGCAAGCAACCAAAACAGAACCTAAAATCTGAGCACAATGAAGTAAAAGTTTCAGTAGAAGTTTCTAATGCAATTCTTTAAGTTTTTATCAATCAATGCCGAGGTTTGAAATAAATGTGTGCTGTGCAACACTTGTGCCTGTGTCAGGTGTGTTTAGGTGTTTGAGGCGGCTGGGGTTCCTTGGTTTCCACAATATACATCCATTCCTGCGTTTCAGGCCTGCAACACCTTAGAAAAAAAGTTTTGATGGTAAAGCATTTACCACTTTGTAATATCACCATTCCGTTTCACAACACTTAGAAGATGTTTTAGCACTGAGGATACCAAGTGATGAAGAGTTTCAGGTGTTACTTTGTCCCATTCTTCCTGCAAACACATCTTAAGGTGTGAAACAGTATGGGGTTGTCATGACATTTTCGTTTAAAAATTCTCGACATATGTATGCAGGCCAGTGCAGTACCCATACCCTCTTCTTCAAATATCAAATATCTAATCAGCCAATCACAACCAGCCATGCCTTTGTAATGTGCGCAGAATATGATTTTGCATTGTCTTGTTGAAAAATGCATGGACATTCCAGAAAAAGATGTTGTCTTGAAAGCAGCATGTATTCCTCTAAAGCAGGGGTGCCCACACTTTTTTGGCTTGTAAGCTACTTTTAAAATGACCAGGTCAAAATGATGTACCTACATTAAAATATATATATATATATATATATATTGTGGTCCCCGGCCGGGACGCCCAGGAGGACCGGAGGAGGGCTTGTGCCTCCTTCAGACCACGAGGGGGCGTCCGCCCTGGTTATGTAGCCCTGTAGGGACCCGTGGCCAACACCAGGCTGCACCCCGTTGCCTGGATATCCCTGGAGCCCAGCACTTCCGCCACACCAGGATGTGCTGGGGAAGACGACGGGGACACCCGGACGGCTTCCGGGTGCGCAGCCGGCACTTCCGCCACACTGGGGCGTGTCTGCGGAGGAGTGCCGGGAAGCAGCTGGAGCCCATCCGGGTTCCTATTTAAGGGGCCGTCTCCCTCCCTTCAGGGGCGTATGTCGGGTGGAAGAGAACGGAGCCTGAGTGAGGATGGGAGGCGGCCAAGAGAGAGACACAGAGACTGAGAGGCCTGGACTTTGGGGAATCGGTGCAAGAGGCACTGGGGTTTGTGCATTGTAAATATTGGCAAAAATAAATGTGTGTTGGGTGAACTTACGATGTCTGTCTGTGTGTGTCCGGGCCAGCCTCCACAATATATATATATACTTTATACATAAAATGTATGCTGTAGTACCTTGCATAACTGAATAACCTTTATGGCACAATAACAATTCAATACATTTGTGGACACTGCAGTATTTGGATTTAATAATCTTCATTGGGAAAAGGCTGACTCACATAAATAAGTAGAGCTGAATAATGCAGTCAAGGAGCTTTTGAATTCAGCCGAGTGAAAAATGACGGCTGTCTGATTAACTTCGATTTTAGTTCCCTCTCCTTTCTCTTTCTCAGATCGCTTTTCAGAAGGATGTCAGTTTCATAGTTTTTATGAACAGTTCGAAAGTGCCTTTCCACATTTTCCTTCTTTCGAATAGCAATGATAGATTGACAGATCAGACAAACACACTTCAATTTTGACATTGTGAGAGAAACAAATCCTCTTTTAATTCCACATAAAGCCCATACCCTCCCCAAACAATTTTTTTTAAAGGGTATAGTCCTACAGAAGCGTATTAGGGCCACAGTGAAGAAAAAAAAAAATATGGACACAGTGAAGAAAAAAAATTATATGTCGAGATTAAAGCCAACATTTCCACTTTATTCTCGTAGTTTATTTTGTCATTAAAGTAGAATGTCGTAAACTAAACTTCATCCTAAAATCAATGTTTCATTTACTAGATTTTCTCAAACCCCCTCATAAGTTAATGTAGTGATTAACATGGCTCGGGGAACACTTAACACAAAGCATTTAATATGCTTCATTAAGATATGACGGGGTTTGAGAAAATCTAGTAAATTAAATAATCATTTTAAGATGTAGTTTAGTTTACAATATTCTACTTTAATGACAAATTACGAGAATAAAGTCAACATGTCAACTTTATTCTTGTGATAAGCGTCGAGATTAAAGTGGATGCTTATCAAGAATAAAGTCTACATGTTGTCACACTATTACACAATACCCAGATACATTACACAGTATTGCAAAAAAAAAATAAAACAAGTACAACTTGGCTTGCAGTATTATCCATTAGTATAGAAACACTATTCACACATTTGAACACAATGGTCCACATCCGACCTTGTAAAACCCAAAGTATCTCCATACAACAGACACGGCTCCTTTTTTCGGCAAAAGTTCTTCTGTGTCATCATGTTCAACTTTATCGTCTGCTACAGCTTCAGTTTCGGAATGTTCTCTGTCCATTTTCACTGTTCATTACCTCCACTAACGCATGTACTCTGTTGCATTCATATTTAGTGGTGCAGCAGTGATAAAGGTCCCCCCTTAAACAGTTTCCCGCTGTGCCACATTCCAAACGTTGCTTAGGCTATTTAAACCAGTGTTGCAGTATAAGAAAAATTCACATGATAACAAAAATAAAAAACGTTTTTTGGTATGAACTAATATACCGCCCAGCACTATGAGAAAGGTCACAAAATCAGCCGGAATGTCCACACAAATTATAGAAAAAATCCCGATCTAAATCCGTTAAGTAGTTCTCTATATATGGAGCTTGCTAAGGGGTTCCCCTCTGCTTGCTTCACTCGCCAGCCACTTCGTATTTATACCGCTGCCTTTGTGAAGAGGGGGACTGAATGCATCCCAAGGAGACACATTTGCTCCTCCAAAACCCCCTCTTAAACAGTGATACAATGGGAAACAAATTGTTTTTTTTTAACCTCCTCTTTGCTTGTTCAGCTGGTGGCTTGCTACTGTTGCTGTGTCGCATGGTCTGCATTTAAAAGCCTGTACAGCAGCTGTCCCACTTTTTGTGTTTTATTTCTGGCCCCAGGCGGGGTTAAATCTTTTGGCACAAAGTCACATCTCGCAAAGCGTGAGTTCTTGATATTTTTTAGTTTATAATTTAAAAACAGAATAAGAATCTGAAAATCTAATAACATCACATTAAAGTTTGAAAAATTCTGAAAAGAATGATACCAAACATATACTGTATATGTAAGTTTTAAAATAAGCCAGATTTAAAGCGTGACAAAAAACATAAAAACATCACCATTGCACTTTTAGGGTTAGGATTATATATATAGAGTAGATATAAGAATAATATGTCACTGTAGAACACAATTTTATGTGTAAAATTAATATATACCATGAATGTGAAGAAATATCTTCAGCATGAAAAAAAATATTTTAAGTTACTAGATCTTTTTTTTTTTTTAATATTAGGGAAGGTGTTGAGTATCAGACCACATTTAATCATAGTCATCCATTCATTCATTAACGTAGTCTTGAGATTTTAAGAAACAGATTTTAAGAATCTATATAGTCTATGTAGTCTAAGTCTTTTAATATTATTTTTAGAGATATTATCATAACGCAATGTGATTTTTCTGTCATTTGGTATTATTTCCAAATGATCATGGTCATGTTGTTAGTTTCAGATCTCCTATATGTCATGTTTGATGTCATTGTTGCACTGCTATTTAAATGGTGGTGCTGAATTCCTGATGTCCATGTTTGTGGATATCTGAATACATTTCTGTCACCATACTTTAAGTAGTTAGGGCTAAAGATCCTTAGTAGCATTAGAATCCTTTTTGTCTTTATTATTTTCGTTTGTTTGATCTTCTCATTTTGACCTGATAGTTTAGACTTTCTTTTCGTGTCCCAGTCAATCTGAAAATTATTCTTTGGGCTAAATTTTTTTCAAACATAGGCAAAACAGATGCAGCACACACACCATGCAATGTGCTATAATATAAAATGTAGCTACTTGCATTTAAAAGTGTCTGAACTTTTACAGTTTAAAGTGTTGAGTTAGTCAGTGCAGCACACTAGAGCAAAGCAAACAAACTGTTTTAGAAAATAAGGCAATTATGTTTAAAGTTTGACTTGATGACATTTGTACTTTGGGTATTGCTAGAATTCCTTCCTATCTTTTAAAGAATTCCCTAAAAGAAAGGCTTTAGCTGGTCTCTTCTATTTGCTTCTAACAAACTGTCTGAAAATATGCAACCTCCATCCTATATGAGCATTGTGCCAGTGCTTATGTTGTATGTCTTTTAGTTACCCCATATTTGTAACTGTGTAGCACAATGAGTTTATAAAAGCAAATATAAATGTATAAAAATTGTGAAAGAAACATGTTCTTCGTTACTACAGTAATTGAAAATAGGGTTCTAGGGATTTATGAACTATTCTAAAATCTTAATCCTTTTCAGCCTACTACTTTTTAGTGTGCTACTACTGTACTTGTCAGTGTAAAGGGTCAATGTCATTCTTTGACAAATTTATGAAAAAAGAAGAGTATTTGATAAAACATGCTTAGTTATATAAAATGTGGTGTTTGTTACATTCATACATATATGGAGGAACCGATATTGTGTACAATTTTAAAATATTAACCTGTGTCTAACACATGTTGAGTATGAGTGCATTCTTTGAAGCTTGACAATACCCTCATTAACACTGAATGTGAATACAGTCTTCCACCCAGTATTGTTTTATGAAATACAGTAGCATGCAAATGTTTGGGCACCCTAGCTTAAAATGTCTGTTACAGTGAATATTTAAGGGAGCAGAAGATGAACTGATCACCAAAAGGCATAAAGTTAAAGATGACACATTTCTTTTCAGCATTTTGTGAAAGTTTTATGAAATTAAAAAAAAATGTATTGAAGTTTTATGAAATTTCATTTTAGGAAAATTGTTATTAATTTATTGTTTATATTTTGTATAATTGCACAGTGAAAAAAAGAAAGGAGGGAGGTTGTGTTTTACTAAAATGCTGGAATTCTATGAGGCAACAAAAGGATACGATCAAAGTGGAGCTTATGATATTATTTATCTTGACTTTCAGAAAGCATTTGATAAGGTGCCACATGAGAGGTTGGGAATCAAACTAAAAGAAGTGACAGTTCAGGGTGATGTTTTTAGATGGGTGAAGAATTGGCTCAGACACAGGAAGCAGTGGGTGATGGTGCGAGGAACCTCATCAGAACTGGCCGATGTTAAGAGTGGTGTTCCACAGGGGTCAGTGCTAGGGCTGCTGCTATTTTTAATATACTGTATATAAATGTTTTAGATAGGAATATAAGTAACAAGCTGGTTAAATTTGCAGATGATACCAAGGTGGATTAGCAGATAATTTGGAATCCGTTATATCGTTACAGAAGGACTTGGAGAGCATACAGGCTTGGGCAGATTTGTGGCAGATGAAGTTTAATGTCAGTAAATGTAAAGTATTACACATAGGAAGTAAAAATGTTAGGTTTGAATACACAATGGGCGGTCGGAAAATTGAGAGTACACCTTATGAGAAGGATTAGGAGTCATAGTGGACTCTAAGCTATCAACTTCCCGACAGTGTTCAGAAGCCATTAAGAAGGCTAACAGAATGTTCAGTTATATAGCACAATGTGTGGAGTACAAGTCCAAGGAGGTTATGCTCAACCTTAATAATGCACTGGTGAGGCCTCATCTTGAGTACTGTGTGCAGTTTTGGTTTTCCAGGCTACAAAAAGGACATAACAGCACTAGAAAATGTCCAGAGAAGAGCGACTAGACTGATTCCAGGGCTACAGGGGTTGAATTATGAGGAAAGATTAAAAGAGCTGAGCCTTTACAGTTTAAGCAAAAGAAGATTAAGAGGTGACATGATTGAAGTGTTTAAAATTATGAAGGGAATCAGTACAGTAGATGGAGACTGGCATTTTAAAATAAGTTCATCAAGAACACGTGGACACAGTTGGAAACTTGTTAAGGGTAAATGTTGCACAAACATTACGAAGTTTTTCTTTACACAAAGAATGATAGACACTTGGAATAATCTACCAAGTAGTACGGTAGACAGTAGGACTTTAGAGACTTTCAAAACTTGACTTGATGTTTTTTTGGAAGAAATAAGTGGATAGGACTGGCGAGTTTTGTTGGGCTGAAAGGCCTGTTCTCGTCTAGAGTGTTCTAATGTATATGTATTTATACATTTGACCATTTTTACAGCAATGAGTGAAAGAGTTCACTTGGAGTTATCCATTTTTTCAAGGATATGTGTAATCCACCTTACTAAAGTGACTGTGCATCTTTCTCTGTGTCTGTCTGGTTGCTATGTCTCTGTCATTTCAAAAGATGGCACATCACAAACATTTACAGTGTATTTACAGATTCCATACCAAATGGCATATAACAGAGACAAATTCATTGCATTGCGCACTGCAAATATTAATTCTGAGGTCTACATTAATTACTTAGATTTAAACCCATTTTAAATGGATAGCACAGCTTGTTTAGTAATATTTTAATTACTATCCATTACCTGAAATATAATGGCAGCTCTTTTATCAAAAATTATATTCATAACTTCAGATTTTTTTTAAAGAAAGAGATATTAATAAAATAATGACTGCCACGGTAATTGTTGCTACATTAAAGTTCTGGGATTTAATCCTAACCTAATTACAACCCTTTACTTTTGTGTGAAATTTTCTCCAGATGCTCCCATTTTCTCCCCAAATCCTAAAGTTATTACATTAAAGAATATGTTTATTGTCAGCTCTAAAATGTCCTTCTATGAGAAAATGTTGATTTGCATGTCAGCATGTACTACAATGCAATGGCTCTTCTGCCAGGGTTAGTTCCTGCTCTGCATCTGATGCTAAAGAATAGACTCTTGACCCTATTTTGCTGAAAAACGTTAAGCAGGTTCATTAATCAGTGTAGACTATTCACAGAAGTGGGGTTCCACACATCAACTTGTTATGGAGCCAACCCCACCTAATATGTGACCGATGTGGCTTCACAGCAAATTAGTCATACAGTATAATAGAATGTTCTTGTGAATAAGATGAAATCTTGCAAATTACATTTTAATCTCACCAAATGTCAATAAATTCTGCAAAAATCCACCAGAAGCAGAGAAGGGGATGAGGAAACAAGAAGAAGAAGAGAAAAAGGTTTAAAGATTTTTTTCTAGTTTTATTGGAACATTATTTAATTTGTTTTGGCTTTAAGTCAGATAACAAAAATAAAATGCCAAGTGCTGATTTTGAGCCAATCTGGATAAAGAATGGCTATCTGTGAAATTACAATATAATCTGAATCTCAAAAAGGCATTAACAGCTTTCTGTTACCAATATTGCATTGCATATTGTGGAACACATTACCCAGCTAGTCATTTGTGTGATTTAAACAAATTAAGCAGGTAAATAATAACAATAAGTGCAGAAATATCAATAGTAAAAATACAAAAATGACCACATAGAGTGTTTAAAAAGTTTTAAATAAATTTGTTAACAGTGGAGTTACAGTAGGTACAGGACAGAGAACTGTTTTGCATGTACTAGTTGCTACTTGATATTTCCTTCTGATTGTACACTATGTTTGTTGCTGTACAATATATACAGTGGTGTGAAAAACTATTTGCCCCCTTCCTGATTTCTTATTCTTTTGCATGTTTGTCACACAAAATGTTTCTGATCATCAAACACATTTAACCATTAGTCAAATATAACACAAGTAAACACAAAATGCAGTTTTTAAATGATGGTTTTTATTATTTAGGGAGAAAAAAAAATCCAAACCTACATGGCCCTGTGTGAAAAAGTAATTGCCCCCTGAACCTAATAACTGGTTGGGACACCCTTAGCAGCAATAACTGCAATCAAGCGTTTGCGATAACTTGCAATGAGTCTTTTACAGCGCTCTGGAGGAATTTTGGCCCACTCATCTTTGCAGAATTGTTGTAATTCAGCTTTATTTGAGGGTTTTCTAGCATGAACCACCTTTTTAAGGTCATGCCATAGCATCTCAATTGGATTCAGGTCAGGACTTTGACTAGGCCACTCCAAAGTCTTCATTTTGTTTTTCTTCAGCCATTCAGAGATGGATTTGCTGGTGTGTTTTGGGTCATTGTCCTGTTGCAGCACCCAAGATCGCTTCAGCTTGATTTGACGAACAGATGGCCGGACATTCTCCTTCAGGATTTTTTGGTAGACAGTAGAATTCATGATTCCATCTATCACAGCAAGCCTTCCAGGTCCTGAAGCAGCAAAATAACCCCAGACCATCATACTACCACCGCCATATTTTACTGTTGGTGTGATGTTCTTTTTCTGAAATGCTGTGTTCCTTTTACGCCAGATGTAACGGGACATTTGCCTTCCAAAAAGTTCAACTTTTGTCTCATCAGTCCACAAGGTATTTTTCCAAAAGTCCTGGCAATCATTGAGATGTTTCTTAGCAAAATTGAGATGAGCCCTAATGTTCTTTTTGCTTAACAGTGGTTTGCGTCTTGGAAATCTGCCATGCAGGCCGTTTTTGCCCAGTTTCTTTCTTATGGTGGAGTCGTGAACACTGACCTTAATTGAGGCAAGTGAGGCCTGCAGTTCTTTAGACGTTTTCCTGGGGTCTTTTGTGACCTCTCGGATGAGTCGTCTCTGCGCTCTTGGGGTAATTTTGGTCGGCCGGCCACTCCTGGGAAGGTTCACCACTGTTCCATGTTTTGCCATTTGTGGATAATGGCTCTCACTGTGGTTCGCTGGAGTCCCAAAGCTTTAGAAATGGCTTTATAACCTTTACCAGACTGATAGATCTCAATTACTTCTGTTCTAATTTGTTCCTGAATTTCTTTGGATCTTGGCATGATGTCTAGCTTTTGAGGTGCTTTTGGTCTACTTCTCTGTGTCAGGCAGCTCCTATTTAAGTGATTTCTTGATTGAAACAGGTGTGGCAGTAATCAGGCCTGGGGGTGGCTATGGAAATTGAACTCAGGTGTGATACACCACAGTTAGGTTATTTTTTAACAAGGGGGCAATTACTTTTTCACACATGTAGGTTTGGATTTTCTTTCTCCCTAAATAATAAAAACCACCATTTAAAAACTGCATTTTGTGTTTACTTGTGTTATATTTGACTAATGGTTAAATGTGTTTGATGATCAGAAACATTTTGTGTGACAAACATGCAAAAGAATAAGAAATCAGGAAGGGGGCAAATAGTTTTTCACACCACTTTACATGATAACAATGTTGTTGCCATTTAGCAGGCTCACCCTGAGTTAAAATGAGCTGCATGAAGGTATGCCAGGATTTTGAAACAATTAGCTTTCCTAAGCATGGCATGGCTGGATGGTTGATATACAGCAGTGTTTTTGAAACTGTTTAGATTAAGTGCACAGACATGTGATGAACCTGTTGGTGAGTTCTAATGAAAAAGCCCTGTCTTATTAAACACATTGTATGCTAGCAATGTAGTCAAATTTGTGATTAGCACATACTTCCTATATGTGAAATATGTCATGAAAAATAATCTGAGAAAACCTAACAAACAGCTTATTAAGTGTGCTCAATGCAAACTGGGCATATTATTCATCAGATATAACTGAAGATACTGTAGGCTAAACGTACATACAGTACACAGGAGGGATTCATGTTCAAAAACTTTAATGTGAGAATACCTCTCATTTAGCAAAAAAATGAAATATGCTGACTATTAAAAACAAGTTTATCATGTGCAGATGTTATAGTCTTGTCTCTCTGTTCTGCACCACCATAGCCCCACTGTTAGCGTCTCTTGCTTCCCATGACTTTCAGTGCTGTTTCATATTGAAATTCTCATTATATGTAAGTTGTGACCACAAGGGAGCGCAATTGAGCCCCAAACCCAAGACACAACAGTAAACCACATTATTACTGTAGAATAAAATAAATGATTTTTATTCTCACAAGGCACTTCTTTTCTCCAGTAATCAGCAACAATAACAATAATAAACAATTCTTCCTCTTTCCACAGAGTGTTGCCCGCTGCCTCCCAAGTCGGACTCAAATGAATTGAGGCAGCTGACTCCTTTTAAGTCAAACCCAGGAATGGCTTTGATGTCACACTGTCTCCTTGGAGAAGCACTTCCAGGCCATAGAAAAAGTAGGAAAGTCCTCAACCGACAGTGGCCTACTGTATATTGATCCCCAGGAACTACACTAAGGGATTTCAAGTCGCAAGAACCCCTGCAGGTGTCCCGATTGGGTTATCATACGAAGACCACTGGCTAGGACCATCCCTTATTTCTGATAGCACTGAAGTAAGAACTTAGGAGCAGGCTTCAAAAATACAGCTCACCAGTATTTGAGTTTGAGACATACAGTATTATTAAGTGCAAACTTGACAACTTCTAGTTCGGCAATTTAATCTAATTTTGTCTTTTTTAAAATTTTCACACCTGCCTGTCAAGCACTTGGTTTGCTACAGTTGTTACTGTCACTATTGATTTTAAACCTCTTCCTTTCTGCCTGTTTCCAAAATATCAATGCATGCAGAAATGAACATGTACATACCATTACATGTTTTTAAAGTACAAATGATGTACAGACAATACTGTGTACTAATAGGGCAGTATGCAGTGCAGCAAATCTTAAGAGACTTGGACAATTTTCTCTGGCTTTTTCTCTTGGCATTTCAGTTTCAATGAGCATCCCAAACACTATATATAATGTATAGATACATACATAATTATTTTTGAGGATATATTGACCCAGTATAACTGTCTATGCCCTCTGATGGGCAGGGTCCTGGTTTGCAACTCATGGTGCATTGATCTGCTTTATAGCTGCAGTGTAACCTTGTACTGGAAAACAGATGAATGAATATTCACCTAAAGTACAGTAGGTATGTTTTAGCATAATGATCAATCAATCTTTATTTTAAACTGTGCCATTAAAATGTAGCACAATTAGAGATGAAAATGCAGTAGTATTGACAGGAGGGTCTTAGACAGGAACTTACAGGAAAGCTAAAGAATAATGGACTACAGGCACAGAAAAGAATGAGATGCTATAGCCCAATAAAAATAAAATTTATGTTCAATTTAGGAATTTATTCTCAGCAAATCGCAAGAAAATACAGGTTCTTCTTTGATTAACATTATAATTGTTTTGAGTTAAAATAATACATTTAAGAGGAAAATTATTGCTGGAGTTTGTGTTTGAGTCTCTACAATTTGTAGGTTACCATGTTCAAATACAGTATGCTTCAACTGTTGTCAAACAACAGAAAATTAATGAACACCGACTGAAGAAAAAAAATGACTTGGCATGATTTTACTCTGTTCATTGGCTTTGAACATGAAAAATGTGTTTAGCACTGCAACATTATACAGTTAATTATAGTTTTGGTATGACTTTTGTTCTTTATATACATACAATTGCAGTTATTTCATCATCCAGTAAAAAGATGTTCAAGCCCCATTCCTGTATTCTGTTACCATTAATGCCACAGCATTGAATTGCCCTGCCAGTCTGGTTCTGAGTCACTCTTAGCACACAATCAAAGACATTTTTGCTTAGTATGTACCACAATAGTCATTGCCTCCATACTTTAAAGCACATTTCCAATATATAAGAACATGAGATATGTACTCTCAGAAGAGCTGTGGAAAAAATAATAAATGATGGGCAACATTACTCATCTCAAGTATAACACTAATGCCACGTCACTAGACTTGAATTGTGAAAAAAATGCTACCTCATGAAAACAAACTCTACTAAGGCAGACAAAGAAAAAATGACATCAAAGCTGAAAATCTAGAGGTGCTAATAAAACAGGCTTACTGTGGGAAACAACTGTGTTCTCATGATAATTACACCTCATTGTTCAAGTGCATGTCTGAGTATGTATATATTTTAGCTTAATTATGGTAAAAAATAGCCTCTGAGTTTAATCCATGTCCTATGATACTAAAATATATGTAATAGGTTTGCTGATTTCATTCACTGTTTACTTGTCTGACTATTACAACTTACATTCATGAAAAATGCTAGGGGCGCACAGTGGTTTATACAGCTGCCTTCCGGACCCAGAACACTAGGCTCAAATTTCATTTCAGTCACTATCCTTATACAGTTAACACATTTTCTCCTTTGTGCATGTTTTCTCTCACACTTGAAAAATATGGAGTTTAGGTTAACAACTAGGACTAAATCAACTCAGCGTGTGCATGGAATGATTGTACTTTGTAATGGACTGGTGTCCCATTCAGGGCTGATTCTTTCCTTGCATTGAATGTTGCTAGGATGGACTTTGGTGCTCTGCAGTCGTGTAATAGAATAAATGGGAAAAAAGAATGAGGGATAGAAAATTACTAAACAGACTGGTAAATGTTTGCCTTAGCACTTGAAAATAAGATTTACTGTATTAATTATATTTCTGGTACATTTATAAATGTCAGTCAGTAAGTCATTCACAGGGTTCTGCTGGAGCCAATCTGAGCCAGCAAAGGGCGCAAGGCAGGAACAAACCCCGGGCAGGGCGCCAGCCCACCGCAGCATTTATAAATGTAAGAAATCAAATATTTTTCCCTTTTATATACAACAGATTTTTTTCTGCACTATATATTGTCAGAATGAGAAAGGGAGCAAAAGATACCAAATCTTCCTAGTAAATATAAACATACAAAACACATGGTCCAAAGAAAGGCAGGGGTCCAGAGAGAGAGAGAGAGGGGTTTAGGATCATGCACTGATAGTGTTTGCTGCACCCACCACATGATAAACCACCAGGACACCACAGCACCATACTGGAACAGTAAAAGGTTTTTTATGGTGGCTGGAGTGCAAATCCTGCCACCAACCCCGAAGTGGGCTAGATGCAGATTAATGTCACAACCAGAACAAAACGATTGTAGGTTAAGGGCCTTGCTCAAAGGCCCAATGGAGTAAAGTGGTCAAGGATATTAAAACAAATCCCCAAAAAAAAAAAAAAAACATAACCTAAAATATTTACAACATTTAAAGACAAAACACACAAGTCAAAAATAACTTATTTAAAATAAATAACAAAGCCAATTTTGCACGTCCTCTGTTAAGCAGCTGCATAGTGCAGCACCTCAGTAAAAAAGCATACATACACACGAAAATAATGTTTTAGCAGCCTAAAAGGACCTTTTGAACTACAGTAGGTCATACTGTAAGTACCTGCCCAAGAACTTGGGTAGACAAGCTAACCTTAATGCAACCATTGTAATAAACTGATAGCTTTTGAAAAATTACTCAACTTCGATCATCTCCCTCAACTCTCCGAAATTGAGCTCTTCCTGGGATTTTTTTTATCACAAACAGAAAGCTATGCAGGAAAGAAACGGATTCATACCACATCACAGGAAATCCCCTGTTACAAATTTCATTTACAAAAATAATAAATACCGATATAAACAAGAAAAATACTCTTTATAGTGGAGAAACACAACTCTGAATCAGATCTTTAGGAAATCACATTAAATGAGCAACACATACTTACACGAACATCTTAACATAAAAGTAAAGGCTAGCTATACATTGGTCTCTATGGCTGCACATATGTCCATTGCAAGCACAACAAGTGGAAACAATACATCTCAATGGCACCATGCACGTGAATGCACACACACACACACACACGCACACACACACACACACACACACATACATAAGCTACACGGTGAACAGAACAACTGAAAATCATAAGGTTTATCATTAGCTATGTATTAACTCTGAAGCCTCAGCCATTATAGCAAGCTTCAAGTAAAAATATATCTACCTGCCTGAAGAGGAGGAAATGTGTACCATAATCTTCATGTTTACTGCAGAGCACACAGGTATCTTCAGGACTGCTGATTGATGAATAAAATGAAATCTGACTTTGTTTTGTTTTCTTCTATGGTGACTAATCCTTATATAATGCAATGGACATGAAATGGGTGTGGATTCTTCTTCTTAACGGCAGGAACAAACATTCAGTTATTTTTTATCAATGACAGAATGAGCATTATCAGTCTTCATTACTCCAATATACACATACTTATAGACAGCTAGTGAAGCACCTGGTATGCTTGGTGGGTTTATTATCAGCAATTTATAACAATATACAGATACAATAACAGTCCGAAAAATATCCAATAGTATAAATGATAGCATTTGATTATTGCTCAAATACTAAAGTTGATTAATTTAACTGCAAGCACAAGCAGTGCCAAAGTTTGTTTCTCATTCCAACTATGAAAAGTATTGAATCAATAAACAGTATGGAAACACTGCACTGTGCATGGCTGTACAGATTCTGGACAAAGCCTACCAGGTGGGAAAATTGTCCACTTACCCATTGTCCAAAATACATGTGCATGAGAATCAGATACACAGATTCTATAATTATTTTCCAAACTCCCTCATCATCTCACAAACCCCCAAACCCAACTCACCTCCTCACTCTAATCTCAAAGGATTAGTTCTGACCAGCTGACTTTACATCCCTCATAGTAGACCAATACTCATAAACTATACTAGCTCAGAGATGCTCTCAAACCTCCTTCAGCCTTCTCCAGAATACAGAGTACATAGGGCAGGAATTTCTACTTGGCTCATTACAGACTACTCTTGTAAGCATGAACTAAGTGCTTGCTTATCTCATATTGCTGTGCTGCCTCCTAATGATCTGAGGAAATCCTCTGGACCTCTACCTATTCCCCAAAATTTTTTTCAGTGGACTCATAGCCATGGAATAATTACTTTAAGTGTACCGAAACATCCAGGTCTTCTTGATAAGAAAGGGCCTAGGTTTCATCCCTGACTCAAGTGTGTTTTATTTTTTTTTTGTTTCTTCATATTTTATTTGCATATATTATTATTGTTATTGTTTTTTCTTCTTAAATATTATTTCTTAATAAATAATAAATAATAAAATCAATAAATTATTGTCTAATGCTATTATTTACTCTCTGTAATGTGTCTTGTACACTAAAAGTAGAGCCAAGGGGGGTAGGAATATCCCCTGACGTTGCAGTCTAGGGACTACCCCTCAGCCTTTATATTGGTTGAGAGGTTCTAGTTACTTACATTTGTTAATCTCTTATCTTGTTTGGTTCTGTTTGTGGATTTTGAATTGAAAGTGCCTTCCTTTCTGTTTTTGAAGTTTGGCTTTGTTAAAGGATAAAAATATTGGATTATGGAATGATTTTGGTCATGTAGGTTTGCCTTTTAGAGACCTATTTTAATACATTTTGCTTTTGTTCCTGTTCTGTTTCAAAATTTTTGTTGTAAATAAATAATTTCAATATAAAGTAACATACTTTTATTATTGTGGGTAACGGGATTTCTACAGTTCCATCTTCATATCTCTGGATATTTTTACAATTACAGGCATTAAGGCTTTCCTTCTTTTTTCTTATGTGATCTAGACAAATCATAGTGTTCCTGGCTTCTGCCTGCCAACATTTAGAGCATCTAGTTATAGTGTTTGAAATAAAGAAGATCTCCAGGGGCTGCTGACACCCATTACAATTAACATAGGTCCTCCATACAATCCTGTAACAGGAACGGATCATTATGACCTGCTAAGTAATATTAAAAACTGGTTTCCCTCCAATAGAGTGCATCTATGTTGGTTAGAATCTGGTTACCTCCAGCTACTGGTAGTCAACTTTACCCATATCACAGGTCCTAATTATCCCTCTGTAGCATGAACAGACTTAAAGAATAACAGCCATTGCAGAAAGAGGAGTTTTCCTGTCACAACTGGGAGAAGTTTTCCAAGATTGGTTTTACCTGTCTTTTATGCTCCCTTTCTCTCAGGCACAACCCTGCAAAATCAATGTCTTATCACGTATATACAGTATATTTATAGTATAGCAGAAACCATTTTTGGCCGTGTGACGGTAGCCCCACATGTGAAGCAGGTATTACTGAAACTGTTTCCATAGTGCAAGGTGATTTTGCTCTGAAATATAAATAATTAGATAGTACTCCATTTGTCCCAAGGTTTTTTTTACAGAACTTAGACTTAGATTTTGTTTCTCCCACACCTGGTGATGCATTGGGCGCCAAGAGATCGCTAACGAATTCGTCATCGGCAGCGGCTTCGTTCCGTGATATGTCTATAGCGCGTAGGTCTTCGTTGAAAGAACATCACCATGTTTGTTTTAGGTGGCCACGCTTTCGTATACCACGGGTGGGCGTTCAGCTCATAGCAATCTTTGGAAGGCGAAGTATAGGTTGCTGGAGGATGTGGCCAGCAAATCGAAATCGCCGTTCCGCTATAGTGCTCGCTAGAGGTTGGGTAGCTGTTCGTTGATGGATTTCGTCATTACTGACGTAGTCCTGGTAGGGGACCTTCAGTATTCACCGTAGACACTGTTGCTGAAAGACATTCAGGCATCTCGTGATCGCTGCAGATGACTTCCAAGTTGCACTTGCATATATTGCCATAGGGATGACGATTGTATTTAGCAGTCGTATCTTCGTTGGCAGTGTAATGGCGTTGGATTGCCATATTGGTCCCAGTTGTCTCATTACTGATGACACTTTCCTAATACAGCAGGCTACGTCGATGTCTGTCCCCCCGTCAGGCGCCATGGTGCTGCCGAGGTAGGTGAAGCGGTCGACTCCCTCAGGCTGTTGTTGGCCGATGGAGACCGGGATGTTTGCATGGGCATAGCCGATGCACATGACCTTGCTCTTTGCCTCATTAACGTTCAGTGAGATCACGGAGGAATTGTTGGGTGGGGCCAAGTAGAGTGATATCGTCTGCAAAGTCCAGATCTGCTATTCATCTCCCATTGCGACCCTGAAGGCCATGGTCGGCATGTCCAAGGGCATGCCGCATGACGAAGTCAAGTGGAAACAGGAATAGAAATGGCAAAATGATACAGCCTTGGCGCACGCCCGTGTCGATCCAGAAGGCCTCGGAGATGCTGTAGTACGTGTGTACGTAGCAGCTCGGCTCATGGTATATATTTCGTAAGATGTTAACGAACTTCCATAGTGTCTCTCGGTGAATACTGTTGAAGGCCATAGCAAAGTCGATAAAGTTTATAGACAGTTTTTCCTGCAATTCAGTACTTTGTTCGATGATTGTTCGTTGGACAAAGATTTGTTCAGAGCAGGATCTCCCGTTGCGGAACCCTGCTTGTTCCTTGCGGAGTAGATGGTCAACAGCTTAGCGTAGGCGTCGGAGCAGGATAGAGCATAGCACTTTACCTGGGATGGAAAAGGAGGGTAATTCCATGCCAGATGTTGCAGTCAGCGAGATTCCCTTTCTTTAGAATTTTTATGATGACTCCTTTTCTCCAGTCTTCTAGGATGGTCGCTGTTTCCCAGCACCTGTTAAGGAGAGATGTAAAATGGTCTATAAGTGGTTGTCCTGCGTGTTTTAACATTTCAGGAGTGATTTCTTCCATGCCGGGTGCACGACTTGGTTTCGGTGGGCGTGATCAGTCCAACTTCAACTGGAAGGTCATTTGCTGGTGTTAAGAAATCGTCTGCGAATGTTGATGTGGGTTCTGGTTGGTTCAGGAGCTCAGCAAAGTGCTCGACCCATCATTTTTTTTGTGCTTTGGTGGTTAGCAACAGGTGACCGTCCTTTGCTTTGATTGGTACACCTCTCCCGCTGTGCGCGCCACTCAGCTCTCGGACGATCCTCTGTAGTGTTTTAGTGTCGTTCCTCTCCGCTGCTTCTTGCGCCTCATGACCTTTCTTTTCGATCGCGCTTATCTTGGCGGCAGCTTCTTTTGACCATTCGATCGGCAGCTCGGTAGCGCTCCTCTGCCGCGGTGAGACCAGGTCCTGGGGGCTCCCGATCATGATACTGTTTCAAGTGGTGCCATGCATTGATTATGTCCCAGGTGTTATTTTTTATCCATCGTTCTCGGTATGTGCCTCGTCTTCGACCGATTATAGTTGTGGCACTTTCGATGACATTCTGGTGGAGTCACGTCCAATCATCCTCAATTGATTCTTCACCGTCTGTTTCTGTGGGTATTCCAAAGCGATTTCGGAGCTTGAGTTGGAACTTTTGGGCTACGGGCGTCTTTTTGAGCTTTGTAACATTGAAGGGTTTTGGTCGTTGAGGTTTAGGCGTCGATTGCATAAGTTTTATCCGGCATTTGATGACTAGTAGATTATGGTCAGAGCCGTCGCCCACTCCTCCCCGGCTTTTCACATCTAGCAAGGACGAGCACCATCTTTTGCTGATGCAGATGTAATCGATTTTGTTTTTGTATAGTCCTCCTGTAGACCGCCACGTCATCTTATGGATCCTTTTGTGCTGGAAAAAAGTATTTCTGATGCATAGATTGCTCATGGCGCAGAGTGAGTGCAGTTTCTCACCGTTGTCGTTTGTTTGAGTGCCTGATCCATGTGGACCCACTGTCGTCTCGAAGCCTGAACGGTCGCCGTTTAACTGAGCATTGAAATCGCCAATGACAAGGAGCAAATCGTGGCGTGGTGCGGTCGTCAGCTCATCTTGGAGCTGGTTATAGAACGCTTCCTTTGCTGCTTCGTCGGATTCCTCTGTTGGGGCATATATCTAGATGACTGTGACTTTCACCTGTCGGGATTGAAAGCGGGCGGTGATAATTCGATCGGAGACCGGTTTCCACTCTGTGAGCGCTGCTGTCGCCTATGGTGATAGTATGAGTCCAACGCCACGCGCATGTTCGGTGCTATGGCAAGAGTAGAGAAGAGTTTTTCCATTGTTAATTATACGTTCTGACCTCGCCCATCGTACCTCAGCAAGGCCTAAAATGTTCAGGTGGTAGTCATCGGAGCAACTGGGCGAGGTAGCCCGTTCGATAGAGCGATCGTACATTTCATGTTCTGATTCGTGTTAGTGTCTTAGCATTGAATAGAGAGCCGCGCATCGGGTTTTGGACGGCCACAGATGGGCTTTGTTCCAGCACCGTCACAGGGGATTGACCTCCGTTGCTGGTTAGTTGAATTTGTTGTGATTCTCTTGGCGTGTCAGTAGCGGGTTTTATTTTTATGTGGTCGGGGTGCTTGCCCGACGCCCAACCTTCCTCCTTTTCCATCCGGGCATGGGACCGGCAATGGCAGAGTTTTTTTACAGAAGCTCAGGAAAAATTATAACAAACAACAATAACAGCATCAACCCCTTCAATTACACATGAATTACAAAAACAAGAAAATTTGTGACCTAGATAAGGATTAGTGAGCATCAATGTGAGGCATTATAAGGGCATATTGCCATAGGCATCGTGTGGAATGGTTGTGTTGAATAATTTGTTGGGTGAATGGGCTTAATAAATAGGCTTGCTTAAATACTTCGCAGTTAAAAAGATTTATTGTAGTTTGTTTGTAGTTTGTTCTTGAAGTACCCTTGAGCAGACACCTGTGCCATTTATATGGAGTTAATGAACACTCATTATATATGTTCAATGAATTGATAACAAGATCTCTCAAGCATTCTGTTTCTTAAAACTGGAAATAAATGCCATTACCAATCATCTCGAATTATCTGTTCCCTGTACCATGACAAATATTGAGCCTCAAAAGTTTCTTTCAGAATTGCTGATTCTGATATCACAAGATTTGGCCATTCTAATATATATATTGTTTTTATGTTTGCCTTGATGAGGAAAATCAGTATGCACATTACCTCTACTTCTTCACCTACAGTGAATTGAGTCCTTTTCGCTCTAAAAACAGACATACAATAGACACTGGTCAGTAAGAATAAGTATAGAAAAAAAGAGTAGACTGATTAGGCCCATGCAGCTTCTTCCAATAGTTTATAGCTAACTTAACCTAACATCTCATTCAGTCATTGCTTAAATTTTCCAAGGCAAAAAATATCAATGATGTTTTTGATTGGATTTTATTGGCACCATCTCCCAGTCTTGAGTTCCTTCTCTGTGCTGGGGAAAATTCCAGAATTCTGCTTGACTTTGAGTTTAACCACCTTACCATTTGCTGCTTCCTGTTACTCACTGTCTTTGTAATGTGGTCATGCAGACCATGTGAAAGACGCCTTTGGTCCACAGCACAGAATATCACAGATGTCTTCTGATTACAGAACCTAATTTCACATTAGTCACAAAAGACACAGTCTCTCCTGGCATGCCTGAATCACTTGGTGAGCAAATCTCCCAGTCCTCTGTTTGGATGGCCTATTTTCATTATCTTACAGCTCTCTGTTGCATATTATGCAGAGTAAATGCAATGCAGGTGATATACACTTAATGCCATATTTTGTTGATAGTTTGTTTTAGGTGTTACTGCACATGCATGCTTTACTTGGCTGGTCAAAACCTTTACAGGTTTTATTTTTTTTACAGCTGATCATAATTTGATGTTGCATGAATTTTTAGAGTACAAATTAAAGTGTATAAGTGGTAGCTTTACCAATTTCAGTCAGCAACTTTCATTATTGAAATGAAAGGATGTGATAATAAAGACTTTACTTTTGTATTTTCTTATCTCAATTACAGTATTTTGAAATCACTAGATTATTGGCTTTTTAAAGAGTCTGCATTTTTAATGAAAAGGCAGATCTTTAAGATTACAATTTTCAAGACTGCTTTAGTCAGTTGCAATTTCCTGGATCACAATAAAGGTTAGAATTAGCAGCTTATAATAAAAACAGGCCACACCCAGGTCAGGCAGAACTTCAAGAATGTAATGAAGAAGAACTTCACTCTACTTTCCTGCTGACAAAACATACTACAAGGAAGTGAGCTTGGGCACTCATCTGGCACAAACCTTTTATCTCTTATACTGTTCTGAGATTTGTTTAATCCATTTCAACATAGGTCCTTTCAAGATGAATTACCCATTCCTATGCCATATATTCCATCAAAGAGATGGGTTAAGAACTGATTTCCAGTTTCCACGTTTTTCAAAAGAAACTTGTGGTTATTTTTATGAGGAATATTTTGGTGTAAACAATCCTGCTTCATTATGTAAAAGAAAAAACTCCTTAGAGTCTTATAGCGTGGCACAAAGGCAACATTTAAGCTTTCCTTTATATTTAATGTACGCACACAAACCGAGATGAACCCTTTGCACCTATTACACTGATGCCTGCTTCCTAACTATGGTCTTTAAATTTAATAATAAACATTATACTTAATACTGTTTGTTGTGAGTGATATCTCTTGGGCAAATGGCCACAATGAAACATATACAACTTTGGAAGAGCTTACAAAGTTGAGTCATATCCTTGCCGCACCTTCTGACACCCACACTGTAAATAGTTAACAGTAGATTATAAGAAAATAAAAAAGCATATATTCTGATATCATTCTATTGATTAATGAGATTAAACGATGCCAGGTAAATGTGCCCCTAGGTATTCATGAAATAATCTTAGATAGAAAAACAATCTTACATTCAAGCAATTCAGCATTAGCTTCCAGGCTAGCCCATACATTGGCATATTGTACTTTGATAAAGGAGTGTTTATAGAAGATTGAGTAATTCAGTTAAATGACTACAGCAGCATTTCACACGACTTGAATAATCCTTTTTTCTTGGCTTTTATTGAGAGGCAACAAAGCCAGCTTTGTCCACCAAAATTAAAATCGCCTTTTCAAAGAGATTTACTAAGTACTGCATATGCATGTCAATGTTTAATAAATAATTGATATAAATTTGGAAGGGAATCTAAGGCAATTTGGAAAACATAACATGTCCTTAGTTGTTCATAAAAAAATCAGATTGTCTGTAAACCTTGAAAAGGATAATGACACTGAAAAAACATATTGTATATACACTGTGTTAACAGAAAGTTACCATTTGTTATTTCATTTTTTTATAAAGCTTAGTAAAAAAGTAATATAATATTCTCAAACTCACTTAATGAAATTTAAGGTCATGTGTGGCTGAAGCCTCTACTGAGGGCATCAGATTCAAGGCAGTACCCTACCCTGAACTGAGCCCCAGTCCACCAGTGAGCCCATTTAATTAAGGCTATTTTGGAATAGTCAATTAAATTCAACATGCCGATTTTTAAGTTACACATTTTTATTTATCATAAGCAACATCATTATATAAACAGGTCTTAACAGAAACCTAGCAAAGAGTATAGGTTTAGCTGATTCCTGAATTCTGTTTTATAAAATGCAAATTCTTAAAATGTTCTAAAAAAGTTTAAAATGTTCTTTATTTTTATGTAAATGAGCTGCTTAGGCTCAAAAAATGTTAGATCCTACAATTACAGATATGTCATTATTATTATTGATTAATGAAAAGTATACTAAATGCATTACTTCCTAAAATTGCTATTTCCTAAGCTAAACAAAGTATTTTATTGTATGGAGCTGAAATAACATCCATCCATCCATCCATCCATTATCCACCGCTTATCCGAGGTCGGGTCGCGGGGGCAGCAGCCTAAGCAGGGAAGCCCAGACATCCCTCTTCCCGGCCATCTCCTCCAGCTCCTCTGGGAGGACCCCGAGGCGTTCCAGGGCCAGCCAGGAGATATAATCCCTCCAGCGTGTCCTGGGTCTGCCCTGTGGCCTTCTCCCAGTGGGGCTTGCTCGGAACACCCCCCCCCAGGGAGGCGTCCAGGGGGTATCCTAACCAGATGCCCAAACCACCTCAACTGACTCCTCTCAATGCAGAGGAGCAGCGACTCTACTCGATAACTGAACTCCTCACCCTATCTCTAAGGGAAAGTCCAGCCACCCTGTGGAGAAAACTCATTTCGGCCGCTTGTATCCGCGATCTTGCTCTTTTGGTCACTACCCAAAGTTTGTGGCCATAGGTGAGGGTAGCAACGTAGATCGACTGGTAAATCGACAGCCTCGACTTTTGGCTCAGCTCTCTCTTCACCACGATGGACCTTTGCAGAGCCCGCATTACTGCGGATGCTGCACCAATCTGTCTGTCAACCTCCCGCTCCATTCTTCCCTCACTCGTGAACAAGACCTCGAGATACTTGAACTCCTCCACTTGAGGCAGTACTGTGCTCCCAACCTGGAGAGAGCATTCCACCCTTTTCAGGCTGAGAACCATGGCCTTGGATTTAGAGGTGCTGACTCTCATCCTGACTGCTTCACACTCGGCTGCAAACCGCTCCAGTGAGAGCTGGAGGTCACTGTCCGATAAAGCCAACAGAATCACGTCATCCGCAAATAGCAGAGACGAGATTCTGAGGTCACCGAACAAGACCCCCACCCCTCCTTGGCTGCGCCTAGAAATTCTTTCCATATGACTTATGAGCAGAATTGGTGACGGGGGCAGCCCTGGCGGAGTCCAACCTCAACAGGAAATGAGTCACACTTATTACCGGCAATGTGGACCAAGCTCCTGCTCATCCTGCACAGGGACTGGATGGCTCGTAACAACAAGCCTTCTACCCCGTACTCTTGGAGCACACCCCACAGGATGCTTCGAGGGACATGGTTGAATGCCTTCTCCAAATCCACAAAACACATGTGGACTGGTTGGGCAAACTCCCATGCCCCCTCCAGGATCCTGGCCAGGGTGTAGAGCTGGTCCAGTGTTCCACGGCCGGGATGGAATCCGTATTGTTCCTCTTGAATCTGAGATTCGACCATCGACAGAACTCTCTTCTTCAGCAGCCCTGAATAGACCTTACCAGGGAGTCTGAGGAGTGTGATTGCCCTATAGTTGGATCACATCCTCCAGTCACCCTTCTTAAAAAGGGGAACCACCACCCCTGTTTGCCAATCCAGAGGCACTGCCCCCGGTGTCCATGCGATGTTGCTGAGATGTGTCAACCAGGACAGCCCCACAACATACAGAGCCTTGAGAAACCCAGGGTGAACCTTGTCCACTCCATGGGTCCTGCCACCTCGGAGCTTTTTAACTACCTCGGTGACCTCAGTCCCTGTTATGGACGAGCCTCCCCCCCGGAGTCCTCCAATCTGCTTCCTCTAAGGAAGACATGCTGGTTTAATTGAGAAGATCCTCGAAGTATTCCTTCCACCAGTCAATAACATCTACAGTTGAAGTCAGCAGGACCCTATCTCCACTGTACACAGTGTTGGTGGAGCACCGCTTTCCCCTCCTGAGGCACCTGATGGTTTGCCAGAACCTTCTCGGTGCCGACCGAAAGTCGTTTTCCATGGCTTCCCCAAACTCCTCCCATGCACGAGTTTTTGCCTCTGCAACTGCCGATGCCACCACACGCTTGGCCCGCCAGTACCCCTCAGCTGCCTCTGGAGTCCCACTGGTCAACCAGACCCGATAGGACACTTTCTTCAGCTTGACGGCCTCTCAAACCTTAGGTGTCCAACACCGGGTTCGTGGATTGCCGCCACGAGAGGCACTGACAACCTTGCGGCCACAGCTCCGTTCTGTTGCTTTGACAATGGAGGCTCAGAACATGGCCCATTCAGACTCAATGTCCTTCGCCTCCCTTGGAATGAGGTTGAAGTTCTGCAGTGGCAGTTAAAGATCTTTCTGACCGGTTCCTCTGCCACACGTTCCCAGCAGACCCTCATTATTCATTTAGGTCTGCCTGGTCTGTCCGGCAGCCTCTCCCGCCATCTGATCCAACTTACTACCAGGTGGTGATCAGTTGACAGCTCAGCCCCTCTCTTCACCCGAGTGTCCAAGATATAATCTGATGACATGATTACAAAGTCGATCATCGAGCTGCGACCTTGGGCATCCTGGCACCAAGTGCATTTATGGACACCCTTATGCTTGAACATGGTGTTCGTTATGGACAATCCATGATAAGCACAGAAGTCCAACAACTGAACACCACTCGAGTTTAGATCAGGTTCCTCCCAATCACGCTTCTCCAGGTTTCACTGTCGTTGCTGAGGTGAGCATTTAAGTCTCCCAGCAGGATGATAGAGTCCCCAGGAGCTGCACCTCGCAGCGCCTCTTCCAGGGACTCCAAGAAGGCTGGGTACTCTGAACTGCTGTTCGGCGCATAAGCGCAAACAACATTCAGAGTCCTTCCCCCAACTCGAAGTCGTGGGGGAACAACCCTCTCGTCAAACGGGGAGAACCCCAACATACAGGCCTTGAGCCGCGGTGCCATAAGCAAGCCCAGCCCTGCCCCAACACCTCTCACCTACAGCAACTCCAGAGTGGAATAAAGTCCAGCCTCTCTCAAGAGGAATGGTTCCAGAGCCCAGACCATGTGTAGAGGTGAGCCCGACTATATCTAGCCAGTACCTCTCAACTTCTTGCATCAGTTCAGGCTTCTTCCCCACCAGAGAGATAACATTCCATGTCCCAAAAGCCAGTTTCGGCAACCGAGGGTCAGAATGCCAGAGTTCCCGCCTTCGGCTACCACCCATATCACACTGCACCCGACCCCTATGACCTCTCTTACAGGTGGTGGGCCCACAAGAGAGCGGAACCATGTTGCTCCTTCGGGCTCCAGGGTGGGGCCCCGGGTACCCTTTCCCAGGCAAGGGAAACGCCAATCCTTGTTTTAAGTCCATATGGGATCTCAGGGTCGAGTTAGTCTGGATCTTCACCTCAGACCTGTTTGCCTTGGGAACCCCTACCAGGAGCATGTAGCTCTCGACAACATAGCTCCAAGGATCACTAGACCACGGAAGCCCTTCTGCCACGACAAAGCCTCGATCCAAGAAGGGCTGAAATAACAGCTACAATAATTCATTATTAGCCTTAGGTGAATAAAACAGGAAAGACTAAAAATTTAGGCTACTGAATGAAGGTCTTAGAAAATTTAGTTTCATGTTGTATATAGTCTTAATTGAAGATCAATAATGTTTATGAACCATAGCCTTAAGAAAACGCTGCTTTTTGACCTTGTACACAACTGAAATATTTATTTATTCAAATGAAATAGTCAAAAGTAAAAGTGCTTTAAAAATGATTTGTATTGCCAAGACAGAAAATGGCATATACAAAAAAAAGTTGGAAGGTGTAAAACCAGAAAATATAAATTACACAAATTGGTCAAAGTGCAATACGTCAGCCAAAACTCATACCCAAAAATATGTAATCCCCTCCTTCTGTAAATTGATCTGGGTACACTCCATGAACTTTTGATATGCTCAATACAAACTTGGACACACCAATTATTATGGGTCCGGCTAAAACGAGTCACTTAAATGACATCACATGTCAGGACATTTAGTCATAACGTGGTAGCAACAGCAGGTTACTGCCAACAACAAAGAAGTCCAGAAACCCTAGATTGGCAGCACTCATTGTAAACAAAAAAGAGGCTCCTGTGTTGGGAGCCTCTTGAACGCGACACCATTGATAATGTAACCGGAAGAGCCAGGCAGATGAGAACAAAACACAAAGCAAGGGGAAGGTGTAAAAAGTGCTGCATTACTTTTATTATAAACAAACCAAACCAGGGTTCAAAAGTGCAGTGCAGATCTTTCAATAAATAAATAATCCATAAAAACAACAATGTCCAATGTGGAGGTTAGAATCAAATAAATAATCCATTAAAATGAGGTTAAAAAATTTTAACAATGGCATTTTTTTTTAAACCGCTGAGCCACAGTACCCCTTTAAAAATCTGACATCTTCTATTCGGACCTTGCAGACCAAGGAGAGTCCATCAGCAGAAATAGGGGGAGTCCATTTTCTCTGGCCTGGGTCCTCATCTGTCTCTTGTGGGGCTCCTAATTCGGACATCACTCCTAATACACATCCTTCCTGCCATTAGACGGGTCACCTGTGGAGCCTTTTCTTGTCTGGGTCCCCAGACCTGGAAATGTCCTTAATGGCAAGTGTAGCCATTATTTATTCATTTAAAACTTGCTAAACAGCCACGGACCTCACTTGACCACACACCTCCGTTCTTAAAGCTGCTAATTGCATGGGAAGGCTCCATGCCTCACCTAACTCAGTGCAACTTCTGGCACAGGTCTGCAGTGTGGCCCTACACTGCACTAAAACCAAATACATAATAAAAGCACTAAAACAGACCCATTCATAAAACCAACAGAAGCCCCCTTTGTAAAAATGTGACATAAAAATAATAAATCAATAAATGTCCATTAAAAAGCTGAAAGTTCTTAAAAGTCCTCCTTAGGCTTGAGTGTCCGTGGCTTTTTTTAACAGTAAGGCACATATCCCACTTGCTTTTTCTCTTCCATTCTTCTGTTCCCATCGCTTCATCTCATCCCATGGCTGCCACCAAATGTGATGGTGTGGTTTGGCTCCACACTACCACGCCCCATCTGAAGATGCAAGTGTTGATGTTATTTATTTATTAACTTGCCAACCAGCTGCAGACCTCACTTTACCACAGTGGCATAAAAACAATTAATAAATTATGGCAAAAAGTAATAAACCTAATAAAAAGAAAAAACAAAATGAAAGCAAAACTAACTCCACAAGTGAAAAAAACCAAAAAACAAATATCAAGATAGGCTCATATTTACTTTACTTTCATATATTGCTCATTGTGACAAACAAACAGTAAGAAACTTATATTAAATTTGTTTTATTTAGAGCTAAGTGGCAGGGGATTGGGATCACTAAGGTGGGAATCAGAAATTCTAAAACAGAATAGGTCAATTGATTGGATGAACTTTTATGAAATGAGAAAAACAACATTCAAAGTCACTCATACAACACTCCACTAGCAAACTCAAAATATGCATTGTAGCTTCTGTTTATTAAATAAGCCAAAGACTGATATGTCAGAAATTTGCCCATGAGCATCGTTATAACAGCTTCCTTAGAAATGTGTATCATGTGAATGTGAATGATGTCATTGTTAATTCAAAAATACGTAATGCATAACGTAAACACAAATTAATTCCAAAAAACAAAACTGAGAAAAATTAACCATAATTACTGTGTGTTCTAAAGACATACTTATTAATGTGAAACCAAATTTAAAAATCGTGAATTTTTGATAGAAGTGAATTTATTACGCTGTAATGTGGAAAAGATACAGATTATTTGGAATTATTGTTAATTTTTCCAGTTTTTGTATTTTTACTTGTCTACGTGAGAAAGGCATATTTTCTATTTTATACAGAAAAATTTTACACAATATCTGTGATAGAATTTTATTTTGTGGTAATAATAACACATTATTTTTGTGAACCTTATAGAATTTACGCCATTGTTTATTTACAGTAGATGTGCTCCCTAGAACTCTCACATGGATTAACTGCTTTTAAACATGTATGGGCAGATTGAACTACAGTGTGCAGTTCTGTAATTTATATAAACTCGATTGGGAGCCCATTTACAAAATGAGTGGGCACTTAAAAATGAAAAAGTTTATGGAACTAATAAATGAATAAGCACACTAGCAGTTCATAAAGAACACTTAACAGATATCTGCGGCTCCCACTCCATTCAGCTGTGGTAATTCGAACTTCCTATCTATTAAGCATACATTTTAAGCTCCCAAACTTTTTTTCTCAAAATAATTTATGGCCACTGCAGTTTACTACTTTATTTTTTTACTGAATTCTACAATAATAATCATGTGAGAATCTAGAGTAGTTCAGAGGATGATGCCTGAATTTCCTCACCATTGCTTCTGTTCTTTCCAATTTTACTGTATGACCTCTATTTGTGCCTAGTCATTTAGACTAAGAGCTGATTCAGTGCAGCAGGCTTGAAGTTTGCCTAAATTTTAATAAGCTTTAGAAGCTTTCTCATGTTTTTACTTGCTTGCTTCCAGTTGATTTGACAAATGAAATTAAAATCAAAACCATCAGATGATCCGTTAGTTAAGCAAGTGTCCACTAGTTGTTAAGCAATATTGTACCATTCATTTATAACATTAACTTTAAAATAATGTGAATCATTAATATTTAATGATATCTAACATTTCAAGGTCATGCTTCAATACACATCAAATGCACAAGTAAAAATATTCAAAGTAGTTAATGAAAATATTCATTGAATCACTATGCTGTTATTACCAAAACATATATTATTTCTTTTTGCTTATAAATGAAAAGAGCATGCCAGATATATTTTATAAAGAAGCAAGGCTTATACATTGTGAAGTTGCATCTTCTAATGATGAATTTCTTCAATTTAACATAACCTGTTCGATTTCAGGAAATACCTTATTTAAAAAAACCTTATTATACAAACATATTGAGTTCTCTTTTCCCGGCATTCTGTCATATAAGTATTGGCACTGCTAGAATTGTTAAATATAACACTGATAATTGCACATAATTAAGATATCATTTTCAACCTCAACTGCTCACCTTCAAGCTCTGTACTTCTTGTAATAGCATTTACCATGAATTGAATATATATATATATATATATATATATATATATATATATATATATACCGTATATACATATATATATATATAAATATATATATATATAAATATATATATAAATATGTGTTTTGTTTTTTTTTTTGCTTTTTACAGGGCTGTTTGAAATGTGGATAAATACACATAAGCACACCCACGCACCCACCCACATGCTGAAGGTATGTAAGGTATAGCCAAGTATTAGGCATTTTATAAGAAATAAATAAATGCAAATTTAAAAATTGTAAAAATCAAAGTATAGACTCAAAAGTAAATTGAAGATATACCAAACCTTGAATAAAAAAGTTACAGCAGGCAGCAATTGTTAACTGATCTATTTTAGAATAATTATATAAAGTCCCTAAAAAAAAAGAGTTATTTACAAATAGAAATCGAATAGAATCAATATTAGGTATTCATGAAAATACTTGGAAAATATAGGAATTAAAAACAAAATCTACTAGTTAATATACATTTGTGACATTAGCCATGGAAATAAATAAAAAGGGGGGCCACATTTATTCACTTTTCTTTATTATTTTATGTATTTGTGAATCCAATATGATAAATTTTTCTAAATATAAATTTTACTGTGTGTTCACAAAAAATTTCAGGAAGTGTGTTTGCTTGTTTTACTTTGTTAAGTACTTTTCCACAGGCTTAGCCTAACTTTTGTTTTCCTATAATCGGAATGTTTTGAATTTTTAAATAAATATTATTAGCTCCAATGCGTTAAATGTTCAAAACGAGTTCTACAAGGACAACAACAATAGCAAAAAATAGATTCACTTGTTCTCATTATGCTAATAAAATTCACTAAATATTTTGCTTTCATTTCATAGATTTTGATGATTAAGTGCATCAGGAATCATGAGCCACTAATATTTATAGATAAACTAAAACAGCTCATTTGACTGGTCACTAATCTCAGATCAGGAATCTCTCTCTCTCTTTAGTTACTCAAATGAAACAACGTTTTAAAGAGCGTCTAGTAAACTGTGTGTCTTGGATTATTCATTCGACAAATACAAAGTAGGTTTTTCAAACTTTTTAATAAATGGTTATAATTTAAATGTTCCAAAGTATATAGTAATTTGAACCAATAGGTTATATAATAATGTGTCTTTAGGGATTTAAATAGGCGCAGCTTTATTGCAAAGGAGTTAGAACTAATTTATCTCAAGTTTAAAGATACAGAAGGACAGTCACATTTTTTAAAATGAATGAATGCTCATTCAGTTTATAGTGAATAATGTGCTAAAACAATGGACCCTTCAACTCGGTACAACTTTATGCTTTACTTTGGCCGATTTTGGGCTGTGCGAAATGCTGACTGTACTGTACATGTGCAGTGGGTTTCCTCCAAACTTACTTCTAATTGTAATGTTGCAGTTACTTTCAGATACTATTTAAATAGGAAATGGGAGAATCACTTCAAGTTGATTGACTCGTTTTGTTATTTGAGAAACATATATATATATATATATATATATATATATATATATATATATATATATATATATATATATATATATATATGCATATATATGTGTGCTGTTCAATGTTTCCTGATAGCAAATACCCATTTAGACAGAATATATTAGTTAGTCTCCTCTGCTCTTTCTGTTTTGGTTACTGAAGCGATAATCGGGTACTCTCTCAAAAGTCAATTAGCTCTCCATTTACTGTGTAGCACTTCTATGATTGCTGCCCAACATGAATAACATAGGATCAAAAATTATAACTGAATTGTTGAATGTAAGTAATTAAGACATGGTCAGTCAAATTTCCCATAATTTAAATGAGTTAAATTAAAGGCATATTTAACTGCAGAGCTCATGGCCAGCTGTTTTTTAACATTATTAACCCATAGAAGGTCACTATGATTCCAGGCTAGCCCTCTTTTTTGTTATCTTTGCTTTCAGCTAAAGTTGGATTTAATAAATCAGGAATGTAAATTTATATTTTCTTTCCAGGCAGAGCTGAATAACACAATAAAAATGTGATAGTGGACTGTTAGAATTAAACTTTTTGTGCCATCTGCATTTGCTTACTCACGGTAGAATTTTGTAAGCAGTTGTCATTTGAAAGATAAAAATCTAATTTTTACCACTCTGGTCAGTAGGTCACTAAATGAGTCATTGTCTATTCTCAACTAAATTCCAGAGTAAGTCTAAAATGTTTTATTTTTCCTTTGATGGGATATTAACCAAAACTGCTCATCTCAAGGAGGATTTTTTCAACCCATATTTAGATAATTTAATTTAGACCATAAATTGTTTTGGCAGTCTAGACAAAAGTCTGTGTAACTATGAGCTATGAACGATGCAGCTCCTACGGATGGATTGACTCAAGCCTGAGCAGATGAGGCTTAAACCATAGAATTGCGTCAGTAAATGAAGGCCGATGATCAGACATACAGCACTCCCTGCACTTCAGACATTTGTCTAGCAGTCATATGGCTTTAATTATTGGTCAGCCTACAATTTACACTGGAGAGCAGATTTTTTTTAAGCTGTCCAAATGTTCAGCTTCATAATACATTTCAATTAAAGAAATCTATAAATTAACATATTTATAGCACCACCAATTAAGGTTACGGTTAAAAGTGTGAGCAGAATGCAAAAAATAAAAAATAAATAAAAAATTAGAAACATTGTACATGCAGAAACAACAGTCAATTAAATACATCCTGTTGCTGCTTCAGCAATTTTGGGCTGAATTTGGCATGAAAGTTCAAATGTTTTTTGAGATGTTTTAAATAGAGTTTGCTGCACAAATCCTTGAAATTTCAAAAAATCCCATCTAAAAAGATTGGCAAAATTTCAAAATTGTTTGTCTATAAACAGAGAAACTTACTGTGTGGCCTCAATTACTGATTCGTTTACTTTTTGACTTCATTTCAACTTGTATATGTTCTTCTTTTTCATGTTTGATAAACCCTACTATCAGAAAAAACAATCACCAATACAAGTTTCTGAACGGGGATCTGTTGGAGCCAATCCCAGCCAACACAGGGCGCAAGGCAGGAACAAACCCCGGGCAGGGCACCTGCCCACCGCAGGTTTGCTGAAGTACAAAAATTAAAAATATTCCAAAATTCAAAACAGTCCACAAACACACTTGAATGATACACTATGTGTGCATCTTCTAACTTGTTTATGTGTGCACACCCATAAACTCTCACCATAATCTACCAAACATTATTTACAAATGAATTCAAGAGGCAGGCTTTTGAAGGGTCATCAGGACTCCTGTAAGAGTGATTCAGAAGGTAATATCAGCCATGATGGTACACTAAAACTAATAAGAACAATTTGTGAAAGTTGATTAGAATTAAAATTGAAAGTAGTGTTTCAGATTCTGATCATACTTTATTAGCTGTGAATCTGTTTTGCTGTTATAAAGAAGCACTTTTTTTTGATATGTATTATGTATCAATAATGACATGATCTGAAAAACAGTACAAGGACCATTAGCACTTGCACTACTATAGAAACAGTTTTTATCTTTGAGCCCTAAGGCTTCCTATGAGCTACTCATACAGGCAACTGCATGAGTATTTCTTGTACACGTACAGTAGTTTGATGTTGCTTTTAATGCATGAGGTGGCATTGTCTGTTTGTCAAATCAAACACAAACTTAATAGTAGTTTGTAAAATTTAATAGTAATGCCACTACTCTCACTTGTTTGTGAGCGACATGCAAGCATACATTTCTTTACACTATGTCACATGAAATTAAATTAGAACTTGAACTTCATTTCCTGGCACCCATTCAACTCATTCTGACTTACAAAATATTTTGCGCAATTTAGGAATTTATTTGTATGATTGAAATTCATTGTCAGAATGTTCTTGGTACATTTCAAGAGCAATCTTGATGTTCTGAGGTCATACTTTGTTAAGTCCTTTTTATTGAAAGCCTAATGTGTAGCTCTCTAGTAATAGTTGCAAATATAACATTAAAAAACAGTTTTTTGGTACCGTGATGTCCTTTCACGGCAATTTTCTATCCAAACTGGACCACCACTTCTGGATTAAACTTTTTTTTTTTATTAAATCAATTCAGATAATTTTTTACAATTATACACATTACAATATGTAGTGAGATACTTAAATCTCAGAGTTCTATTTTGCCTATTTTTTTTCTAGGTTATACTGAATGTATTTTCAGCCTCCATGTGTTCATTCATTCATTTTATGATTCTCTTAAGGTTTGCCATTCACCATATTCCATTTATTCTATTATTTACATTAAAATAATATTTTTTTAAATAATTATAAAAAGCATTCTGTTACTCTGCAAAAACAATTTCTTTAGTGCCATAATGCTTCTAACACACCCAGTCACAGGAACCTATCTTGATCATATTCTTCTTCCATTACTACTTTTTTTCTATATGACCTCTTGCCATCTTCATTCAAGCAATTATTTACTTTTGCATTTTATCCTGCTGCAGTGTATTATCATTTAGAAATCCCTGTCATTTTTATTTAAGTCATGTTCTTATATTTACTGTATTTAGTGATGAAAAAGCCTTCAATAGCCATTTGACACAAAAATGCATCTACAAAAAATGATCTAATTCATTACATTCTCAACTGATTCCTCACACAAACTGTCATCTTGGAATTTTCACTTAGTACTGTACAAGCACTCCTTTAGTGCCCCAGTGCTGGCCTTTTTCTGACTTTTTGTTTATAATATGGTACTTGATATATGAAGTTATATTCTCCTAGACTGGTCTCCCTAAAATTCTTACATGATTATTGAAGTATTATGTATTGTGTTGGAGGTCCTCACTCTCTACATTTGCAGTTCTATGACTATCACCTCGACGCCTGGTACTCTTAGTCATTTCTTCAACACAAAGAAAAAATATGATACTAAAAGAAGGAGTCTTTGCTAAGAACAGCAAGCATTTCCAGTTACAGTATCTGCAGCCCATTGCAAACAGATTAACAGTACAGACCTTTCTGAAATTTTCACCCATGTCACGTCAGGGAAACAGATGTTCTTGTTTCAGACTTGATATTTACAGGTGCATATAGTTACTCTTCTATGTCATCGTTGTTTGTGTCTGCACATATAGTTCATGGTTATTTGTAAATAGGAGACTGCAACTTTAAATGGTTATCATATACAGTAGATTTTCAGATGGATCCATACTGGGAGTTCAAAGACTTTGTTTTTTCATTTAGATAAACATGTTTAACTAGAAGAGCTTATTTCAGAAGATTTCATTCACCACCACCACTAACATATGACAGCATCAGCAGAGAGAGGAGGACAACCTGCTTTACCATCACAGAACACTCAGCATCTCTTATTATTATTGCGAGCTACAGTGGTGGAAAGTGTAAACTGAATGTACGATCTCAAAGAAAAGGGGGAACCTGGGTTGCCCATTGCTTTGCCTTGTCATTCTATTATACGGGTATGACTGAACAGTTTATTTCTTTCAGAAAGCCTTCATTACACTATATCGGGGTTCTCAAACTCGGTCCTGGGGACCCACTGTAGCTGCAGGTTTTTGTTCCAACCAGCTTCTATTTTTAATTGGATTCCTGGGTTAATTAAGTGAACTGTTATTTCCCAGATTCTGTGCTTTGGGATTAATATAAAAATTTAAAAAACTAAGTTTAGTAAAAATAAAAAAATTATTAAAATGTACTAGTTATATACGAATAATTTATTTTTTCTTTTTAACAAAATTTTATTTCATTCTACTTTTCCATGTTTTTCCATCCATCCATCCATTATCCAACCCGCTATATCCTAACACAGGGTCATGGGGGTCTGCTGGACCAATCCCAGCCAGCACAGGGCGCCAGGCAGGAAACAAACCCCGGGCAGGGTGCCAGCCCACTGCAGGGCGCACACACACACCCACACTCCAAGCACACACTAGGGACAATTTAGGTTCACCAATGCACCTAACCTGCATATCTTTGGACTGTGGGAGGAAACCAGAGGAAACCCACACAAACATGGGGAGAACAGGCAAACTCCACGCAGAGAGGACCCAGGTTTCCTAACTGCGAGGCAGCAGCACTACCCACTGCACCACCGTGCCACCCCAGGTTTCTCTAATTGTTTAATTAATCCATTATATTCTAATTAGTGGGTCTGACACTAAGTAGCTGCAGCCTTTCGTGATTCACTGTTGTTTGCCTTGGTGTCTGATCTGCTCATTTTTAATTGTCATTATTAAGATACAACGAAAGGAAACTGCACAGAGAAAGGGCAAAATATAATGAAATCAACAAAAGAAAGTAAAGCAATTAAATCTATAGCAAAAATAGAAATATTTCTAAATCTTTTATAGATCAGTGTTATCAGTTGTTGTCATTGATTATAAATTTGGTTGAAGCAAAAATCTGAAGCCACAGTAGGCCCCCAGGACCGACTTTGAGAACCATTTGCCATTTGGCATGGGATTTGTAAAAGCAATGTTAATGTTTGCAATGCGGCAACTTTTTGGAATCACAGAGACATAACAACATAGCAAGAGGACAGGCACAGGCACTTATTAGAACATTAGAACAATCTAGGTGAGAACAGGCCATTCAGCACAACAAAGCTCGCCAGTCCTATCCACATAATTCTTCCAAAAAAATATCAAGTCGAGTTTTCAAAGTCCCTAAAGTATCCTTTATCCTTCCAATAAGGTGGATTTGCTTCTATATTATCCAAGTATATTTACTATGCTTTATTTTTCAATGCATTTTCACTTGTTTGAATTTTATACCTCACATTCCTGTATGATTATTATGTGTTACTACAGTATGTGTCAATCATGATTATGATTAGAATAAAGATATTCTGAGATGCTGAGATGCTATTGCTTTTGCCTTTGGCCCCATAATCATCTTCATGTGATCAATCAATCTATAATCTATAAATTATGTTGTTTTTGTGTCACTTTGATTGGCAGACACATTTTATTAGTAACTGTCTGTTGGTATATCCCTTGGGTGTAGATGCAGTTCTCTTGTCAGCTTTCTTGCAATTTTGTGAAATTCTGTTTAGATGAATTTCTATAAAACTAAATGTTGGATGTTGACTAATGACAATGCTGGCCAGCACATCACAAGTCACTCCATGTCACCTTAAACATTTTTAAGTGTATATTTGCCTTTTGTTAGAAATTGTACAGTGTCCTGCGGGTGCACATGGGAGACAGCTTAAGGGCTTTGGTGATGGTAATTACTCACCAGACCAGGGATTGGCACTGTGTTCTAATTCCTTCTCTTCCCTTCCCAATGCAGAATAGAAGTTTGGCAGCCACTTGCCTGGACTCTCCCCTTCCTGCCTTGTTAACTCATAACCTGGAAATCAGCCATCTTATTGTAGTTCAATTGAGAATACCAGTCTGACAAGACTACTCTGCATTCATTGTGTGTTTTCTTTGTTTATTTCTCATGTAATTATACAGGGTCACCAAGATGTTCCCCAACTCTTTATCTTTGCTTGTGACCTCTTTTACAGCAGTTTAACATAAATGCAAAAAAGCAGATTTTGCCTCATCTGCATCTGGGGATGCTCAGCTAGCACCTGTACTGTTTTGTTTTTTTTTTCAGAATTTTGATTCATATTTAAGAGATCTTGTATTCTAACAATATTGGTGGGACTTTTGAAAAATATAAAGCACCATGTCGAGAAACAAAGGGACCAGGAGGACATTAAATAAAATACAAAGACTCGTAAACAGTCTCTGAAGTTTAAGCCAGAATCAGTGAAGCAGGTTGATGAAGTGGAGACAAGAATAGGCTCAAATCAGACTCTACTGTACAGGCCATCTAGTCTGATACTTGGTGAGTCTGGAAATGAGGCTGGGAGTGACAGCTCTTCACACTAATGCTACAAAGCAAAACCAGTGTGTTTCACTCCGACATAGAAACCAACTGGCTATGTAATGCTGTCAATGTGTATCACATACAATTGTATGGTGGATACCTTGGACTTAAGAAAGCTGACAATTGCATTTGGGACGGAATGATAATAAAATGAAAGTGCTTGGAACTCAGATTGAAGATGTGAAGCTTATTTTTATGCAACAAATGATTGAAACAAATGGAAATTACAGCCAATTATCCTCTTAGCTGATTAACAGTAGAATTACCAATGCCTACGAAAAAACTTGCCCACTTTAAATCCCTTCACATCTCTCTGTCAGCGTCTTTTGTCTTGTAAATGTGTCGCTCAACATAAGCAGCAAGCAGCCTACTATCCCATCCCCCCACCCATCACCCATCATTCTCAGTTCTCAGTGTTTATCTTAGAGTCTTCTGTTCTGTTTCTCCGATGTAGAACCCTCATCCTTATCTGAGTTCACCTCTGTCATAGCATGTCTTTATTTGAAAACAGTGTCAAATCGGTGGGTGCATGAACCTGAACGTGACTGAAAGAATATAAGTGAATTAAAAAAAGCTAACTTTTACAAGTACTATGAATTTACACTGGCTGTTACAGACTCAAATCAAATGTATGTTTTCATTCTATAATAGTAAGAATAAGAGCAGCTCACTACTCAAAATGGAGGCATCCAGGATTAAATCGCAGACATCTTGATTACGAGTCAGATGTTCTTATCGCTACACCACCAAATAGATCATATTAGGTGGGTGTCAATGTCGTCACCTAATGCAAGTTCTTTCTCTGCAGTTATATTCTTGAATAAAAGCACACTTGTTTTGTTATACTTGTACCTTTTGTAAAAGTGTATATTTGATATTTGGACTTCAGGCTTCACACATTATACAAATGTACATTTCATGTCTACAATTTGTCAATTATTACTAAAACATGAAAAACATTTCTGTTTTAACAATGTGTTTACATAGATTGTTGTAGACACGGAACACACATGGAATGTATGTATTCCAAATGATGATATATTACCATATATACTCGAATATAAGCCGAGTTTTTCAGCACCCAAAATGTGCTGAAAAAGTCACCCTCGGCTTATATTTGACTCAGGTCCTGCTGCCCCCGCCAACCCGCACATGTTCAGTCTCTCTCTGTGTATTCCCTGTGCAGCGAGCGAGAAAGAGAGAGAGCAACACATACAGACACACGAGAGAGAGCGAGCGAGAGAGAGAGTGCTGGTATAAGGCAGAGAAGGCAGTTAAAGAATGCACCAGGCTTGTTTTTAAAGAGACAGATTTGAGCATTGTTTTAACCTTGTTGTATTTAATGAAGACATTTTTCTATTGGATTTTAACCTCCACTTCACTTCTGTTTACAGCGATCGGTTCGTAGCATGCATTGTTGCAATGTTACTTAATGAGCTGATGCTTCAATTAATGTATGGTAATTTTATTGGTATTTATTTTGATTATTGAAACTTACTAGTAGATGCTGCATTTCCCACCCTAGGCTTATACACAAGTCAATAAGTTTTTCCAATTTTTCCAGTTTTTGTAGGTAAAATTAGGTACCTCGACTTATACTCAAGTATATACAGTATTTACCCTGTACAACTCCAGCACTTCACTTCACTCCAAGATAAACACAGAGCACTGAGAACTTTCTTTGTGAATTGAACTGTGGTGTTGGGCGGGGGGGATAGGACAGCAGGCTGCTTTGCTGCTTGTGCTTATCGACACAAAAAAAAAGATGCTGACGGACAGGTATGAAGGGATTTAAGGTTTTTATCCCTAGTTTTTTCATAGGCTTTGGTAATTCTAGTGTTAAAGAATATCTGCTTTAGAAACAAAATGTAAAATATTAATAAATATATGGTATCTGAAACTAAATTAAGGAGAAATATAACAATTGTGGGACTGCTGAAAACACTAGTGTCTGTTATTGTAATAAAAATTGCCAAAGAATTCTTTTGAAAATCCTGGGTGTTAGTTTAAAGTCCATCCATCCATCGATCCTCTTCCGCTTATCCGAGATCAGGTCGCGGGGATAGCAGCTTGAGCAGTGATACCCAGACTTCAATCTTCCGGGCCACTTCTTCTAGCTCTTCCTGGGGAATCCCGAGGCGTTCCCAGGCTAGCTGAGAGACATAGTCCCTCCAGCATGTTAGACGTGCCTGGAACACCTCACCAGGGAGGCCACATGAAGGCATCCTGATCAGATGCCTGAGTCACATCATCTGACTCCTCTCGATGCGGAGGAGTAGCGGCTCTACTCTGAGCCCCTCCCGGATGACTGAGCTTCTCACCCTATCTTTAAGGAAAAGCCCAGACACCCTGTGGTGGAAATTCATTTCAGCCTCTTGCATTTGCAATCTCATTCTTTCGATCACTACCCATAGCTCATGACCATAGGTGAGGGTAGGAACATAGATCAACTGGTAAATTGAGAGCTTTGCCTTACGGCTCAGCTCCTTTTCCACCATGACAAACCGATGCAGAGCCCTGCATCACTGCGGACGCCGCACCAATCTGCCTGCTGATCTCACACTCCATTCTTCCCTCACTCGTGAACATGACCCCGAGATACTTGAACTCCCCCACTTGGGGCAGGATCTCGTTCCCAACCCTGAGAGGGCACTCCACCCTTTTCCAGCTGAGGACCATGGTCTCGGATTTGGAGGTGCTGATTCCCATCCCAGCCGCTTCACACTCAACTGCGAACTGATCCAGAGAGAGTTGAAGATCACGGCCTGATGAAGCAAACAGGAAAAAAAAATTTGCAAAAAGCAGTGACCCAATCCTAAGTCCACCAAACTGGACCCCCTCAATGCCCTGGCTGAGCCTAGAAATGCTGTCCATAAAAGTTATGAGCAGAACCGGTGACAAAGGGCAGCCCTAGCTCTGACACTGATCATACAGGGACTGAACAGCCCTTATCAGGGGGTCCAGCACCCCATACTCCCGGAGCACCACCTACAGGATTCCCAGAGGGACACGGTTGAACGCCTTTTCCAAGTCCACAAAACACATGTAGACTGGTTGTGCAAACTCCCATGCACCCTCCAGGACCCTGCTAAGGGTGTAGAGCTGGTCCACTGTTCCGCAACCAGGACGAAAACCACACTGTTCCTCCTGAATCTGAGGTTCGACTATCTGATGGAGCCTCCTCTCCAGGACCCCCAAATAGACTTTTCCAGGGAGGCTGAGGAGTGTGATCCCTCTGTAGTTGAAACACACCGTCCGTTCCCCCTTCTTAAAGAGGGGGACCACCACCCTGGTCTGCCAATCCATAGGCACTGTCCCTGATGTCCATGTAATGTTGCAGAGGCATGTCGATCAAGACAGTCCTACAACATCCAGAGCCTTGAGGAACTCTGGGCATATCTCATCCACCCCCAGGACCCTGCCACCAAGGAATTTTTTGACCACCTCAGTGACCTCAGTCCCAGAGATGGGGGAGCCCACCTCCGAGTCCCCAGGCTCTGCTTCCTCATTGGAAGGCATGTTAGTGGGATTGAGGAGGTCTTCAAAGTACTCCCCCTACTGACCCAAAATGTCCCGAGTCGAGGTCAGCAGCACACCATCCCCACCATATACAGTGTTAACACTGCACTGCTTCCCCCCTACTCGTTCTCCATGGCCTCCCCAAACTCCTCCCACGCCCGAGTTTTTGCCTTAGCAACCACTGCTGTACCTATCAGCTGCCTCCAGAGTCCCACAGGACAAAAGGGTCCTGTAGGACTCCTTCTTCAGCTTGACGGCATCCCTCACCTCCGGTGTCCACCAACGGGTTCGGGGATTGCCGCCACGACAGACACCGACCACCTTACAGCCACAGTTCCAGTCAGCCGCCTCAACAATAGAGGCACAGAACATGACCCATTCAGACTCAATGTCCCCCATCTTCCTTGGGATAGGGTCGAAGTTCTGCGGGAGTTGGGAGTTGAAGCTACTTCTGACAGGGGACTCTGCCAGACGTTCCCAGCGGACCCTCACAACACGTTTGGGCCTACCAGGCCTGACCGACATCCTTCCCCACCATCGAAGCCTATTCACCACCAGGTGGTGATCAGTTGACAGCTCTGCCCCTCTCTTCATCCGAGTGTCCAAGATATGTGGCCGCAGGTCTGACGACACGACCACAAAGTCACTCATCGAACTGAGGCCTACGGTGTCCTGGTGCAGATATGAACACCCCTGTGCTTGAACATGGTGTTTGTTATGAGCAATCCATGATGAGCACAGAAGTCCAATAACAAAAGATGGGTTCAGATCGGGGTATTCCTCCCAATCACGCCCTTCCAGGTCTCACTGTCATTGCCCACGTGAGCATTGAAGTCTCCCAGTAGAACGAGCGAGTCCCCAGAAGGTATGCCCTCTAGCAGCCCCTCCAGGGTCTCCAAAAAGGGTGGGTACTCCAAACAGCTGTTTGGCACATACGCGCAAACAAAAGTTAGGACCTGTCCCCCCACATGAAGGCGGAGGGAGGTTACCCTCTCGTCCACCGGGGTAAACCCCAATGTACAGTTTAAAGTAGACAATTAAATCGTACTGTTTCACATGAGACAGAAGAAAATTAAAGTTAAATCAATTTTGCTCAGGTTTCTCTGATACAACTTCACAAAGGAGGACTGTATTTTACACCTGCAAGCAATGCATGTCCATAGTTGAGATCAGATACAACCTTTAAGTAAGTGTGAGCAGGCTTAGCCATAGTTACAGATGTCCAGGGGATGCTGAAGAAAAGTTAACAACAAGCTAACAATTTTCAGTCTTTTTCAAAAATGAGTAGGTCCAAATAAGGACTGGAAAAAGGACTGGGAATGAGCATTTTAAGGTTCAAAACTTAGAGGATTTGGGTAATGAAAAGAAGAATGTTAGTGATTTCATAAGCCTGTAAAATTTAACATGAATCATATAAACATTCTGGTTTTTCTCATTTTTCATCTGTTTAGAGAGGAAGGTTGAAGAGGAAAAAAAATAATTGCAGATTCATTAATTCATCTAATTGAATCCACTTGATTCAATTGTTAGCATCATGAGGAGCTGGAGCATAGCAATATTAGAAAGGACGTATAAACCAACTATGGATAGAGCGTCTCACATACAGTAATATTCACAACCGCACAATACAGTATAGCATTAATGATCAACATAAAAGGCAAGTATTTGGAATGCTGTAGTAAAAAGCAGTCCACTTACAGAAAAAACAAGACAAACATACAATACTTGCATCCAGTTTCTTTCTCTGCTCTTTCTGTTATGCTTCATGACATTTTCTTACAGATTTATTTGATATTATTTAATTTATTTTTCATTCTTTCCATTTCACCAGCCTGTACTTCTTGCTACAAAATGACACTGCACAACATTCTCTTTGCATACAGCTCTTTGTAAGGAATTTCTGTTATAGTCTTCCTTTTCATTCCATATAATTGTGTCTGTTACGTGCAAGAGTGGAGGAAGATGCACACAGGTAGATTACATCCTATGCAGAAGAGTTGATCTGAAGGAGATTGAAGACTGCAAAGTTTTGGCAGGGGAAAGTGTAGTTAAGCAGCATAGGATGGTGGTCTGTAGAATGACATTGGAGATCAAGAAGAGGAAGAGAGTGAGGGCAGAGCCAAAGATCAAATGGTGGAAGTTCAAAAAGGAAGACTGCAAGGTTGAGTTTAGGAAGGAGGTGAGAAAGGCACTGGGTGGCAGTAAAGAGTTACCAGACAGCTGGGAAGCTACAGCAGATGTAGCAAGGTTGACAGCAAGAAGGGTGCTTGGCGTGATATCTGGAAAGACAAAGGAGGAAAAGGAAACCTGGTGGTGGAATGAAATACAGGAGAGTATACAGAGGAAGAGGATGGCAAAGAAGAAGTGGGATAGTCAGAGAGGTGCAGAAAGTAGATAAGAGTACAAGGAGATAAGGCGCAAGGTGAAGAGAGAGGTGGTGAAGGCTAAAGAAAAGGTGTATGATGAGTTGTATGAGAGGCTGGACACTAAGGAGGGAGAAAAGGACCTGTTCCGATTAGCTAGAAAAAAGGACCAAGCTGGGAAAGATGTGCAGCAGGTTAGGATGATAAAGACGGTGGTACTGACCAAAAAGCAGGAGACAGAGCTGGAGGAAGCAGAGTTAAAGATGCTAAGATTTATACTGGGTGTGACGAGGATGGATAGAATTAGAAATTAGTACATTAGAGGGTCAGCTCAAGTTGGACGATTGGGAGAGAAAGTCACAGAGGCGAGATTGCGTTGGTTTGGACATGTGCGGAGGAGAGAAGCTGGGTATATTGGGACAAGGATGCTAAGGATAGAGCTGCCAGGGAAGAGGAAAAGAGGAAGGCCTAAGTGAATGTTTATGGATGTAGTGAGAGAGGACATGCAGGTGATGGGTGTAACAGAACAAGATGCAGAGGACAGAAAGATATGGAAGAAGATGATCCGCTGTGGCAACCCATAATGGGAGCAGCTGAAAGAAGAAGTTGTTTTCAGTCAATGAGAGGCAGAAGAAAAAATACAGTATATAAAGTAGCAATAAAAATATTTTGTAAAAGTGTGCTCCATAAAGTTGAGTGTATTACTGACAGTACCTTATTCTAACTCTTACAATAAGTAACACCAAGACGTTCATACTAATGTAATGTACAAGATGAAATACCACTCCTCAAGCCTTTTTAGGATCAATAATGGTGTGGTCCTCTCTTTGAAAAGTGAGAGCTGGTATAATCTGCAGAGATTTTAGACAACCAGTAGAACTAATGATAAGGAATAAAGCATCTTGTCATTTTTGATAGATATACTAGGGACAATTTAACAATGCCAATTCACCTAATTTTCATGTCTTTCGGCTGTGGGAAGAAATAAACACAAACATAGCAAAAATGTGCAAACTCCTCACAGGGAGTACCTGGGATGTGAACTGAACATATTCGTGTGTATATTAAATATGTTCCATTCTATTTACTTAATAATTAATTGCATTCAACATCTTTATTATTCCTATATTACATCATATTGTTTCCACTACTGAGATATTAAAAAGGCAAAATGTTTGTAATTATTTGACAGCATAAACACTCAACAAAAATTGGCAATCATATTCTGGTAGTGGTACTGATGAATTGCATATAGATGTTTATGGTTACATTCAGTACATAAAAAGATTTAAAACATTAAAAAACATTCCCTGAAAATTCAGGGGACGAAGGAGCTCATATTACACATTGGGATTTTATATCAACCAAGGCAGTTAAAGGACATGTCAGATCCCTTGAAAATTTCTGATGACTATCTCTATGCAAGATATTGGTCTGAAAAAAATCAACATTATATATACTGTAAATATAGATAGATAGATAGATAGATAGATAGATAGATAGATAGATACTTTATTAATCTATACATTACAAATAGATATATACAGACACATACACACAATTGCAGTCATACTTTGCCTAGTCAAATTGTCACAGCAAATGCCTGAGCACTGCACAGTTTGTGTTTTTTTACACTGTATATGAACAGAATCTTGGAAAGTTTTGTTGGGAGGCTTGCAGAGCATGCCTTGTACTAAACTGCTTACTAAATCTGAAACATTCACGTAATTAATTAGGCTTTTTTTGAAGTTGATGGTAAATGAAATTATGTAAAATGCATCATTAACTAGACTGCTATCAGTGACACTATAATTTTTCTTAGGCTTCCCAAACACCATTGGTAATAGACTGCACTTGTGTGACGAACTGTACTAGCAGACCTCTTGAGGCCGGCTATTTAAACCAATAAATGATTCCACAGCATCAGTGTATAGATAAGATCTTTTTAAATAGCATTCATGTGTATGTACATGTGTATGCTGAACCAGAGCAAACAGCATGAATAAGGTAGGGCCCCCCATACTAGTGGCAGAAGTTGCTTGCTTTTTGTTGCTAAAACCTCAAAATATATTTGCATCTAAATATTTTTTCTAATCAAATTAAAAGGAAAAAAAAAATCGTTTTACCATTTTGAAGTATGTTCCTATATTAATTTGTACTTAAGTATGCCTCGCACAATTAATGTTGTTACTGAATATATAAGGTCCACAGTGCTTTAAGTATCACACTCCAGTAATATTACATTCAAACTAGGAGGTTCAAAGGAAACTTTTTAATTTAAATAGTGTCATTTTAATTACATATGCACAGTTTCATATCTTTAATGTACTTAGGTATTTAATTGGCAGTTACAGACTGTCATGTCATCTCTTGCTTTTTTAATATTGGCCTCATTTCCTTTTGGTGTTATTATTGATCTATACCATTCATTAAACTCAATTATTACTTTTGTTCAACTTCTGAAAAGACTACTACTCTCTCTTCTGTGTGTTTTTGAGTAGTAATAACTTTTAAAGATCACACTTCTTGGGGCTAAATAAATATCACAGGTGTGCACATAATAATGGATGGCCTAAGTCCATCTTATGTTAACAAAGAACACATTCCAGTAATGGAACCATTTTAAACTACTTTGAATTTGAAACAAGATTTGAGCAAGACTTATTTGGCTTATCCTCATTATCATAAGCATGTCTCACAGAATTTCTGAAAGAACTCCAGAGGATAGGTGGCTAACCATCACCAGTAATCCATATTTAATGATCGTGGATTCCTGTAACAGATCAAGCTAACACTTTTATTCACTTTTTGCTTCTATTAGTCTGAATTCCCTTTTTCATAGTTTCAGTTATTCAAAACAGTCAATTTCCTACACATCGTTGAACATTAAAAGGACCACAGAAATATGTCTTTATGTTTGGATGTGGAAGGCTAGCTTAAACACACATTTCAAACTCAACTTTTCAAGAGCACCGTGCTCCATTCATAACATCTGGTAACTGCTCTTTATCACATAAAAATATTTTGCCATTTCTTGATGAATGGAGCTCTACTAACTAATTTGGTAACTGTGCATTCATAAAGCCATATCAACTCCTCAGTCAAAGTTTAAAGGTCTTAAATGCCATTTTTTATTTCACAAGAACACACCTGATGGCTTATTTACAATGAAATTCGATAGCTACCTCTCCAGCATTTCCCTGACTTTTTTATCTTCTATTTTACTGCTGTAATTTTGGGCATTGCTTGTTTTACAATTAAGTAGCTGCTAGAACGTCATGTTAAAAACAGCTTAGTAAATGTTACTCTGCTTTAATCAAGTTAACTAAACTATGTACTGTGGCCTGGGTTGATCACTTTCAAAGAAAGAAAAGAAATACAATATCTAAGGTTTTCTCCTACATCCATCACCAACCTTAAATCACTCTTGCCGTCTCCCCAGCCCCATCCCTACTTATAGTATGTAGCAGTAGCCACTTGGGCCTGTCAAACGCTGCCTGTGGCCTTTTTAATTTTTATGCTACATCAGTTTTTTTGAGGTTTGTGGTCATTGTAATATTCTATTCTGCAAATTCACACAAAGCAGTAGATTTGAATATAATAAATAAAAGAACACATCCAAGGTAAAAAAATTTTAATGCTCAAAAATCCATCCATCCATTATCCAACCCGCTATATCCTAATTACAGGGTCACGGGGGTCTGCTAGAGCCAATCCCAGCCAACACAGGGTGCAAGGCAGGAAACAAACCCTGGGCAGGGCGCCAGCACACACACACACACCAAGCACACACTAGGGACAATTTAGGATTGCCAATGCACCCAACCTGCATGTCTTTGGACTGTGGGAGGAAACTGGAGTACCCTGAGGAAACCCACTCAGACACGGGGAGAACATGCAAACTCCACGCAGGGAGGACCCAGAGAGTGAACCCGGATCCCTTCCCCTTGGGATTAATAAAGTATCTATCTATCTATCTAACTGCGAGGCAGCAGCGCTACCAACTGTGCCACCGTGCTGCCCCTATGCTCAAAAATGCACAGATAAAATGTAAAGAGAATGAAATATTTCCTTCTAATAATTTATTCTTTAGTGTCCAGTTTCCATGCATTTTAACACTATCATTTTATAACCCAGTTTTATTTTTTTGTCGGGGTCATATTCCAACAGCATTAAGTTCAAGGCAGGAGCCAACCCTGAACTGTGCACAAAGTAACTCTAAGGGGACCGAACAAGGAACAGTGGTCAATGGTGATGTGAAGCCCCCTCAGTAACCATTATGCCACATTACCACTTTTCTTCTTGATGTTAACACCATGTCCAATTTTGCTGCTATGTTAATCTATTAGTATGTGTGTTAAGTGTTTTACGAAAAATTTGTCAAAGTGCACACTTCTTTATAAAATAAATTAACTTTTCATGACTCTTTTAACAAAAAAAATCAAGGCCTCAAGAGGCATAAAAATTCACAACTCCTATTTTGCTGTTAAAATCACAGCTGCTAGGGCTTCCTGTTACATATGCTTCTGTAAATCACGTGACTTCAATATCCAGTAAATTAAGAAAAACAGTTAGCAATTTGAAAAATGTTAAATATTTCAGTAAATTGTACTTCCTAAAGTTGCATAGTGTTTTGAACTTTGGACGATGTACAAAGTATGAGTGATAGCAGACACAGAGCACGCTGTTAACTAAGTTGAAAATTAGCTTTGTATGGGAGACCATGTAGTTAAAGAAATATTTACAAATGCATAATTAATATGGTACAGCCCACATGATAACAGGGTTTAATACAATTCATAATAAAAAACACTTTATTTAAATAGCATTAATTGTTATTTTAACTATTACCTCTGTAAATGTGAGACGCTATTTATGCTTCTAAAAGCAATATGTGCCTTAAAAAGTTCATTTAATAAATGGAAAGCACTTTAGTTTAGGAACTGCAAAATGCATCTATTACTTATAAATTACTATGTAAAAATACCTTAACAAAGTTTTAATAACATTACAAAGCATCAATAAAGTGCTTATTCATCTCAGTGTGGAGTGTGGCGTATTAGGAACCTTTGATATGCTGATGAAATTACTCGTGACTATGAAGGATTTACAGGTCTTTTACTGAAATATACAATATCAAGAAAAATATATATCTCTCTTAAATAAAGTTTTACAAAGTGAACTTATTTTAGAAGGCCATTTTGCAGAGATGAATAACTACTTTATTGATGCCTTCTAAGTGCTATTAAGAACAAAAGATGCCTTCTAAGGTCTTATTGCATAGTACTATGTGGGTAATAGATACACTTTTGCAGTACCTAAACTAAAATGTTACAAATAAATGTATTTAATGTACAATTTATTGGCACATATGCCTTATTTAGAGAAATACAACTTCATAAATAATTTTTAATTTACAAATATTCACTTTTAAAAAGTAGTCATGATAAGGAGCAGGTAGAAAAAAAATGACAGCAGTAAGATCAAGACAAACAATAAATTGTATATTTTTAGATCATTTCTGGTTGTTAATGATGTTGTCTTCTTAAAACAGATATTAACGAGGTACTATGCAGCTCTGCCTTTAAACCAGTGGAAGATCTGTGTTTAGTAAATGCCCTGCAATCTTGGAGCAGTGTCATTCACAGTAATGGAAGGGCTTTGGCTTGTGCTAAAGAAATCAAGCAGTTCAGGTTAGAGGTACGTTGAAGAATAAACAGCAGAAGATAGAAAGAAACGAGGGACGACCATCAGTAGAGAAGACTACACTGTAGCAGCCAGACACACTAACGGTTACTGACTAACCCATGGTGCATAATAACCATGTCAGCTTGGAATCCTCTTTGAACACAACATACTTAAGGCATAAATGTGACAATTCATAAAGGCAAAAATGATGAAATAATAGATAGATAGATAGATAGATAGATAGATAGATAGATAGATAGATAGATAGATAGATAGATAGATAGATAGATAGATAGATACTTTATTAATCCCCAAGGGGAAATTCACAAACTCCAGCAGCAGCATAAAGATAAAAATAATATTAATTAAAGAGCAATAAAAGCACAGTGTAAGTTAAAAAATGAATTATAATTTATAAACATCACACCAAAAATTGAAATCTCTTTTTTATTATTTGTTTTGCCACATTTAAGCTTAGTGTTAAAATTTTAAAGTGGTGGGATAAAAAAACGTTACTTTCAGCAATATGAGTGAAGAAATGGATTGCATAGTAACCTCACAGATATAGAGTCCTGTGTGTTCACATCCTTGTCTGGAATCTGTTTTTAAAAAGTTTGCAAATTCTTCCCTTGAGTTTTTCTAGGTATTGCTATAAATTCTCATTAATGTGCAAGTTAAGCTGATTGTTGACACGATGTGTATGGATGAGTGTGCCTGTGATTCACTAGTGCTTGTCTAATTTGATCCCTATTAAGTAAATTAAGTTTAAACTTGTCAGAATATTCAGAGAGATAAATAAAATATTTCCAAATAAATCTGTTATATTGGAAAGATGATTAAATATATCACTTCAAAAATCACAATACAAATAACTTTTCCTAATTAGAAGAATTAACATTGCATTTGATTTCATGGTGATAACATCTAGCCGCATTGGCAGTTGTCACAAATGTATAGAAATAACTCTACAGTATATACTGGATGAAACTGTAAAGGAGAAAAAATGTATTTGTTTTAAAAATTTAAATTAATTTAATGGCAAGTCTAAAAAGACTGCAGGTTAGGTTGTTAACTACACCTTGGTATGCATTTCCCACATTACACACAGGAAACCACAATTTCTCCTGACATATTTGTACATCTGGCTTGCTCTTTCTCCTGCTCCAAATAGACTCAAGCATCTGCTTTGTCTTAAACATCCATTTATTGCACCTGGGTTCATTATAGACAGGCAGCTATAATGTTATGTACTGCCCTGTTGACTGGCATTGTCTCATTTGTAGAATCGGTGAATAAAATAAGCTATTATAAAGAAATAAATTTAAAGGGGTAATTATGCCAGTGTTACATTGTAATTCTCCACCTAACACAGTATGCTGTTGTGCTAGTATGGTTCTGTGATTTCGTACTGGCAAAATATCTGTTCTGTATATTTAAACTGAGATTGTGCACCTGAAGAAGGAGGTTACAGTTATCCCTGATGACATCAGAAAACAGCGGTTATGAATACAATAAAGATTAAATATAAAGATGTTTAGGTGGAATTCAGAAAGCCACATTAAAAAAAGGCTCACTGAATGAACAACATGGCTACAGATACATAGCCTTTTTAGTTTTTAATGTCTTGTACTAATTCTTAATTTAAGTGTACATTATTACATTTTGACTAGTTTGGATTTCATATATATGTAGTGTAAAGGCCAACCTTGACACAGACAGACACTAGAGGTGTAAATATCAAAAGCACATGTGATTTTATTTATTTACAGTGTACAATGGCCTAAACACACACTTTCCTTTCCGTTTCTCTCACGTCTTTCTTCTTTACTTTCATCTCTCAGTCCTTTTCTCTATTTCTCCTTCACCTCCTCAGCAAGCTTTGTCCTCCTCCTCCCTAATCTGGCTCTCGGAGTAGTGTCTGCTGGCCCCTTGTATAGGGCACCCAGAAGTGCTCCAGGTGTCTGATGATGCGTTTCCAGGTATGATGGAAGAACTACTCTCCAGGGCTCAGCAGTAATTGTAGCACCCCCTGGTGGTGCCCATGGATCCCCAAAGGGCTGTACCAAACTCCAACTCCCTTGAAGCCCTGCAGGAGTCTGAGGCACAGCTGCAGCCCAGGAAGGCTGCTATCTAACGTTCCAGGAGGGTAATGCTGTGGACACACTTGCTCCCCCAGTGCTCCCAGCGCGGAGACGTCCTGGCTGGGCAAAGGCCCCAGCCGTCCGCCACAGTAGATTAACTTTAATAGTCAAAGTCTGAGTTCTGATACATGTATTTTAGTTCCCATCCATCCCCCCATTATACACAATCTAGGTCATGGGTGCGGTGACCAGGATATGTGGCCATGGGCATAGACCAAGCAGAAATACTTCCACACTCACTAATAACTGCCCTATTTACAACTTGCTGTACACCTGCCACCCTGAGTTTTAGGGATTTGGAATACAAGAGGGAAGACTTGTTTAAAGGAAAGACATTTGAATTGTAACTGTACTGATGAAAATTAAATTAAAGGTAACCCTAATTGTGTAATTCTAATTAGTATAGGATATCTAAAATACACATTTTATAAAATCAAAATTATATCATAGATTTTTGTAATTCTGACCAGTTTTAGATATGTAAATATGATTGACTCATCAGAAGGCATTAAACAACATTCCATGCATTATACTGTATTGATTATTTCATTCTGATAAGCCATCTTTGTACTTACTTCATCCTGCATACAAACTTATGCACATTAGCCTACTTTCAAAATAGCATATTTGACTAAGGACGACAAATCACTTTTAACATGTAATACATTACAAAAGTCCATAAAGACTTTATGTGTATGAAATTGACTCCAGCTATAAATGTGATTTGTAATTGCTTCCAAAATTTTTAAAAATATTTATAATTTGATTTTAAATATTTTCCATTTAGCCAATTAGTAATACATCTGGTATTGCAGCAAATAAAAATGACAGGTTAGTAAAGAGTCCAGTCTAAACCAAATAGAAATCAAATATTAATATTGTTTTCAAAGAAAAGACCTCGAGATGTACTTCACAAATCATGTTTTGAAATATTATAATCCCCACATCCATAAAGTGTATGTACAAAATTAATCTGATATATTAGCCTAGTTTTCAAATTAAAGCTAAAACAATTTTAAATTAAAAGTTGACCACAGAAACATACAATTCCCTTTTCTTTTAGAAATTGGTCATAAGGCTATTTTCTTTAATTGACTAATCATAAGTCAAGAACTATTTTCTGTATTTTTCAGATTATTAGATTCAACAGAGCTAATATGGTAGGGGCTGTTCTGTTTCAAATAGAACAGAATTTCCAGCATACTGTATAACTTACCTATGAGTGTTTTCTCGCAACTGAGAGGACGTGGCTGATGTTTGCCAACTGGCTGACCAACCACAAGCGTTACCTGCTAAACCCAGGAAACTCTTTTAAAGGGTACACAACCATCCTTATCTTTTCCAGGAATTAAATGTTAATTTAATTTTTTGGAAATTTCCATTTAAGCATGTGGTGCTGAATACACAACTCTTATTTAATTTTTTAGCACAGTCATTTTTAATGCTTCTTAACGTGTACAGTATATACCATTACAAATGTTGATGAAGTTGTATATACCTATGAAGAAGCTAATGTTATTCTAACGTGCTATGATTCCCCTAATGTCATAAAAGTTATATTTAGAATAAAGTTTCTCTTTTAATTTTACAGATCTGTTGTTCTACTTTTAGTAGGACAGGTGTCTCTTGAAAAATCTAACTGTGAACACACTGCTTTTTGAGGTCAAAATATTGCACACATTTTTCAGATTACCACTTAGGGTTTATGAGGCCCCACTAACATTTCAGCAAATGATTGCTCAAATTTTGAAAGTTCATGCAGAATATTCAAAACCTATATTATGTGATAATCTTCAGTAATGGCAGTAATGACACAAGGGAAACCCAGCTTGTGCACTCACAGGTAGTGCTAGACAGCCTGAAAGAAAACAGTCTGATCTGAAAATAGCAAATTCAGCATGAAAGACGCTCACTTTCTTGGATAAAAATAGGTAAAGAATTACTGAAGTCACAAATGTAGGAAATATTGGAGAAGTGCTGGAGTATCCTGTTCCAAACCTCAAAAATAGGAAATTCTTTTTTGAGGTTGGCTGGTAATTACAGGAGGTTTATTTCAAATTATGCGGCAATGTGCAGTACCTTAAACATATTTTATGAAATAAATTGAAGAATCGTGAGATTGTCTGGAATGATTCACGCAAATAATGTATTTCTTTTCTTAAAAAATGTACTGTTCAGCTATAGGGAAAAATGTATTGCAATCAAATGTGTGGTTAAGTCACTCAGGTATTATTTGTGGGGATGCTGCTTCATGTTTGTAAGCTGTGCCTTTAACTAAATATGCAAACTCTTGATGATTTGATTTTTTTCTATTACTCAACCCTTTTCTTCTTTCCCTACCATGGCTTACAGCATATTAATACTGATGTGTTGTCGCCTCTTGCAGAACCAGCATCTATTGGTTGCTACATTCATCAAGTAAACAAAGCCAGTTTGGGGCAGCACATGACCCCCTCAACAAACAAAAATAGGGTTTTGATAAGACAGCCCCTGCCCAGTTTGCAACAATGTTGGCTAATGTAGTCCCACAGCTCCAGTGTGACGTGTACCTTTAGAAATGCAAACTCTTTTTAAAAGTATGCTTAGATACGAGGGGGCAGAGTAGCAGCAAATTAAGGACCTACAGACTCTCACAGCAACTTGGCCTTTTAAAAGATGCCTACTCATATTTTGCTCTACCACACTTTAGTTTGGCTTAAGAGAATTCTTTTTTCCATGCTTCTATGACTTACCTAGCCTGAATGCCTAGGAGGATGGGCCTCAGTGGTAAAGACCTACTTCCAAGTTTTTAAATGTAGTTTGGTCTGTGCTTTTAAAGCCTCCCTGTTTTGTAGTTGAAGTAAAATTTGAATTTGGAAGCTACAAAGAAATTGTCAGTCTAGCAACATTATCCAACAAAGAGTAGGTTTTAGAGCTCTGATAAGATGGAAGTTTACATAATCTTTATGAGATATGCTAATTGGAAAATGGAATGGACAATAGGTAACATTTCTGGCTTAATTTTAAACTGGAATGCCTCTTGAACAACTTTTTGATCCTTTCTGACAGTTTCAGAGATTTTCTGAGTATTATAAAATGGCTAACAAAAGCAAATTGATTGATTGATTCCCCCATATTTTATCAGTGCGCATATGGGATATATGTACATTTGTTTATGTCTGAATGTATTTTATTTTTGCCTTGTGAAGTACAAGGTGAGATTCTGCATTTTTCTTACTTGATGCTGGGGCAACAAGATAAACACAAACTTTTGTTTATAGCATATTTAATCAGTAAGCACCTACTGTATTATGAGATTATTTTATTTTTGCTTTGTGTTTTCTTTTTTTTTTTACAGTAAGTTCAGACAGATGCTAGATTTAGGAACAATCAGAGGTGGGGATTAGGTGGGTTGAAAGGTAACAAGGTCCTAGCAACTGTTTCCAATGTCTGGATCTATCTGCTGGGTTTTAACAAGAGGGATTAGGAAAGTTCAAAAGTAAATAAATAATTACAGTTCTTTTTAATATTAATATTATGAAAACATCTGAAGCTCATATGGAAATATGGAAAATGTAACATACATTGTGAAAAATGACTTCCTGGTTTAGATGACTCATTCTGGCATAACCTTTAAGAATATTTAATCACAAATGAGTAAAAAAGGATGAAAATGTTCATTTTTTGTTCAACTGAATTCGATTCCAAGACTATCCCTTAGGACTTTTTTTGACAAGGGTGTGTGACTCCCAGATGGTGGAATCTACAATGTTCTTTTTTTCAGCAGCTGAAAGGTAACATTCTCTTTTAATTACAATACTAAGAAAAATAGCATTACACAAAAGGTTTTCTAAGAATGGCTTTCCTTGTTGGTGGTTTCTAACATGTTACAACAAACTGTCTCTGTGAATAGATTGTACACAATTCATTTGAAACCAACTGTCCTGTTATTCTAAGAAATTTTTTGTTCTGTGTTAGTCTTGCTTTTTTTCTTGTCTTTCCATTTTATCCTGAGAAACATAAGTGCTAAACACTTTTTCCAAATGCCTTCATCAGTTTTCAGGTACTCTTGCCTCCACCAATATTCCAAAAACAAAGATTAACTGTCTGCTTTTAAACTGTTGCAGTGTGAATGAATTTGTCCTCTTCAATGAGGTCTGGGATATGTTACATCTTCAAAGGTCAAGGCAGCATAATAGATAAAGCAGGTTCCCCAGTAGGCAGAATTTATAAAGTGGTTAGCATAGCAGCAACAAACTTTACATATTAGATAGTAAAACTGGAGAGTATGAAGTGGGTTCAACCTATGGCCATGTCATTTGTTTCAATATTTGATTTAGAAACCTTAACCATTATGACAAATACAATAGGCAGTGTCGTTTATTTCAAATAACAGTACAATATTTCTGGTATGATGATTTACTCTGTATATAAATTAAATGTGTCATTAAAATCAAAGAGGATCTCATCATGGTCCAGGGATCAGTGGCTTTTGTTTCTACAGACCTGGATTCAGTTTTTACCCTGATTGCTTTCTGTTTAAAGTTTTGCCTGTTCTGTTGTGTGGATTTTCTCTGGGGAAGCTGGTTCCCTCTCAAAGATATTCAGCCTAGATTAGTTAATGATGTGACTGTAAATGTGACCATATAACTGACTAAGGCATTAACAGTTAGTGATGTCAGACTATTTACTCTTACTACAGTTGTACAGTTGTGAAATAATATGGAAGCTTATTCTCTCCACTTAAAAAAGTGATATTTTAAAAAAGAATTGCATTATTCCAGAAGTATTGTGCTATTTTGCAATTATGATTGTATTTTGTTTTGCAAAGGTATTGCATGCTTTGATGTAGATTGTATCAGCACACACGTATGTGTTTTCTTTTTCTAGTGACAGCAAGTAAGAGATATTCAGCACACACTTCATTTGCATTTAAACCAAATACGTTTACCATTATATTAATGGTTAATTAGATTTGTTTGTCAGTATTGTTTGGCTATATCTTTTTCTGATCACATTATTCAGCTTTTGTAAATTTGTGCAAGCACTCTGAGCCTGTAATCAATGAAGAGCTCTACGTAATAGTGAAGTAAGTTTTTTTTGTCTCCTTTCGCCTACAGGGAATTACAGTAAACCATCTAATAGACAACCTTAAAATCATTCCCAGTCCTCCATCAGCATTACTTTGAATAACACCAGATGAGATAAAATCATGCATTGTAAAATGGGCTGTGGTGTCCTACACTACATTGCATGGAGACTCACTTTGCTTAAAATGGTATAATCCTAACCCATGCCCTATAACTGAATGGGAAAGTGATGCCTTATAATATCTTGAACAGGAAAAAATGAAATACTCTTTGCACAAAATAGTTCATGATTTTTTAATTTTGGCCAAAATGTATTAATGCTTTTCTAAAATCAGTAGGCCTTTGTTATTGTCTATGAAAGAAAACACATAAATCTTTCTGAATTAAGTGGGGTAAAGGGGTCAAGGATTCAGTTTGATAGAATTTCACTGAAGTGTGCTTTACTGTTTGTAATTTGTTCTCTTAATAATATATATGAAAATAAAGTTAACTGACTTAAGTGTGTGTCTGGGTGAGTGGACTCTACAATGGTCTGACTTGGCTCATGTCTTGTGCCTTTATTTGCTGGTGTAAAATGAGATTTCTTGTAGACCTCTTAAATAGAAGAAGCCTTATAAAACATGGAATATAAAAATGTACATAACATCACTACTGAAAGACTCAGTGTCAGATCTTCCAAATTGCTAACTGGCTATCCTATTTTACAGTATTTAATATACAGATGATTTCAAAGCTAAAACACATATTAAGCATCTATAAATATACTCATTTACATATATACACATGTGTACAAACTACATGGTTTTATTGAGTTCACCCTGACTTTTTATGTTATGTTGTATGTTATTTTGTTAATGTCTGCCTTGGATTTAGCTTGTACTTGGAAATATGTTTTATAAATAAAATACATTGAATTAATTTGTCTACAGCAAAATATGTTGGCCAAAGCAATTATACATGGATTATAACAGTCCTGGATTTGATCTCATTCCACTCACTGCTTAGCAAACATTTTCTCTCTTATGTTATCTGTGGGTACTTAGATTTCATTCCCTGTTACTAACATAAGCAGTTAAAGTTGATTGCCAGTTCAAACCACCTTGTGCGTAGGTGTATTCATTGAAATGTCCTTAGACATACTGGTACCCTGTTCAAAGTGAGGATCTACATTGCAATTAGTGCTGCTAGGCCTACAGTGACCCTGTATCAGAATATGCATGTTTGGAAAAAGAAAGAAAGAAATGTACAAGGCTTAGATTAAGCAGGTTTGCAAAGTGCATATATGTGGTGTAATCTAAATGATCTGGATAACTAACATTTGAAACACTTTTAAACACTTTCAATAATGAATCAGGTATTTGCAGAAAATACAAATAAATATCAGTTTTGTTGTACACTGATTAAAAATCCATTGCTAAAACTCTTTTCTTGCTCCACTAATAAACCTGAAGTCAGAGTAACAAAAAGGTATAGCAGCGCACTCTTCACAACTATTGACATGCAACTGAAAACAACTGATGGATAATGACTAATGGAGAAAGACTCTTATAGATGTCTGATACTCAGAGAATTTTTTTAACTCATAGGTGAGTCAACTCAATGCCATTTAAATATCAGGTTTAGACAGCTTCCTTATAAGGTATTGTTATCTTATTAGCTGAGGCAGCAGTTATACCATGTTGTTTCCCAGAAAGCTTAAGCCGCTTTTTTAAATTTTTTGACAAAAATGTTTTCTGCCTTCTGATTTAGTAACCCTTAAAGTACAATCTGCTTCTACATTGTCCCCAGAAAACAGTATGACAGAGTTTCTAATATGTTGTGCTTATGAATTTTGTATAAATATACATTATATATTTATACATAATATATATTGCTTGAAGAAGGGGCCTGAGTTGCCTCGAAAGCTTGCATATTGTAATCTTTTTAGTTAGCCAATAAAAGGTGTCATTTTGTTTGGCTTTTCTCTGTAAATATACAGTATAACCTTGTATAAAATGCATAACTTTAATGAAAGGGAAGCACTGTCTATTTCTATTGTCTTGAAACAGCAAATAGTTGGAGGAATAATGAAAACTGAAAAATCTGGATTACTCACCATTTATTATCACCTGCGTGTAAGTAAAAAAAAGGCATTTAAAGCATGCCTCTAAGTCACCATTTTTTTTTAAAGTGACATTCCGACAAAATTCAGAAAACAAATGAAGGCAAATGACAGTACTACATCAAGATCACAAAATTTTGATACATGCCAACTGGGTACAATCAGCGCTGGAAACCGTCCACTCTAACTCACCTCGAAAAAAGAGAAATAAAACCACAGTGCTGAAAAGTCAGAAACCAAGACTCATTACATCATGGTATTCAGAGACATGTGTTATGTTTTAGCCAGGGTTTCTTCCCTGGCGTATGTGCATTTTCCCTTCTTGTTCCTTCTATTTAATTTGTTTGCATTATTTATCGTTCTATGATGTGTTCGTTTAATTATGTGGGTTGATGCCTTATATCACTGCTAAGGGACTGTCTTTAACGTATAAACTGATGCTGGGAAGTGAGACACTTGGAGATTTATCGATTGATTGTTCTTGAATTAAGAAAACCAGATATTCATTAATAAAAAACACAAAACATCCAAAAATTAGCTTAACTGGACAGGAAAACTGTCTGCTTTATGTGAAGTAATGGTCATAAAGAAATTCCTGTTATATGTGTGAATCCATTACACACATTAAAATGGAACTATCCTCCTTGCCCATGTCATTTCTATGCATTTTATGGTAAAAGAACACTCACAGCAATAGGTTCTATACAGATGTTAAAATAACACAATATGGTTCTGAGGGAAGGCACCATTAAAAAAGGTGTGTGGAAATAAAATGGAGTATCGTGTTTGCAGAAACACTGTCTCTAATGAAACCTTTGCAACAATTGTTAGGAAGAATGGTTATTGAACAGTGTAAAAAGTCATCACTAAGCAGAATATTGGAGCTGCTTCTTGTTCTGTCCTGCTTGGAACATGGAAGCGCACAGATTCTCTTATTCTTATTGGAACACTGATCATACTCATAAAGGATAGTCCCTAACCATGGGATATTTAATGATAAAAACTCTTCCTTGGTATAAAGGCAGCTGGTAAAAGGAAGAGTATTTCCATATAATCCTCCTTGGTCACGCTTATTGCCATTTCTTTTACCACACCTCTATGAGACAAAATTCCTTTGTCCACAACCTAGGATGCAAATTACCCTTGGGCCTGCTATTTATCCTGAGTCACCTGGAAACAATTAGTGAGAAATTATCTGATGCATTAAGGTGTGTGTATTTTGGCTTTATTAGGTTATGATTCATTGAATCTCTAATTTCTTGAGTTTTTCAGGTAAGTTTGTTTAAATGTGTGAATCTCACTTTTGTGCTTTCTTTTTGTCTAATTCCAAGTCCTTATGATTTTTGCAACTGACAGTCATTTGGTAATTTTGGTATTTAGTTTCACTAAATCTAATTCTGCTCCTTTACATGGTGTGCCTATTTTTAGACTGTAATACTGGCCTTTGTTTCTGTTTTCAATCATGGCTCCTTATCCAGAGGCTAGTAGAGTCCATCCTACCATTTTGCATTTGGTTGCCCTCACATCTTTGAGCACGTTCAAGTTTTCTGCTTTCAGAAACTACTTCACTTTCAAAGTAGGAAGGTGAAGCATAGTAGCACGTGTAGGACAAAGCTGCTGACAGGGTGAGTAGTACCTGGAAACACTCCAGTACTGCAAACAAGATAAGAGCAGATCAGCAAATAAAATGGGGTTGCACCTAACATTATTACTGAAAGGACCAACTAAAGAAGTGCCTCTGCCACAAGAATACTATACTCAGCTCTATTGCGCATATTGCTGAGGAATAAAAGGTGTACTTCTAAGATAAACTGGAGAGACCTTGAAACATTTTAAGTTCTGGGTGGCTTTTACAGCAGCTCTTATTCGCTCTCAATTTTTTTTTTTTATTTATTGATTTTTTTAATTATGCAATTTTATAATTATTGACCAATTTATTTAATTAGAATTAATTTTAATGTTTGGCTTCTGACTTGTTAATCTATTTATCTTAAATTAATTTTTCAATTGAAAATATGCTGCTCTTATTGCACACACAGAGCCAAGCGGTCAGTCTGTATCAGCTTCCTTTTGGATGAGCTGGAAACTTGAAAACTGTCACAGAGTGAGTGAAGAAGATCAGAAGAATCTGATGGCTACATGTGTCTATAACCTCTGAAAATGAGAAGCTCATCTGAAGATGGAAAGAATACAGAACAAGGATAAAAGTAAGATGGAATGTACTCAGAACTGGCCTGTGCAATGTTTTATTGCTTTTGGATAAGCTGGATGAACTTTTACATGTCATTGTGGGTCATAGCAAGTTCTGGTGCTACAGCATTTGTTTATTGTGGAGAATCAACTTAAAACTGTTATATCAAATGCTATGTTAATGTTGGACAGTTTTCACCTAATGTGATCAGATAGTATTGAAAAGGCAGAAGGTGGACTGAAAATAAGTTAATGAGTAAAGGTGAACAAGCAAGCACATAACAAATTACATTGTAATTGTAACTGATTACAAAAAAACAATAAAACTTAAATGTGTTTTGTAGTCATTGAAATACTGACTGAATTTATCCATATTGCTGCCTAGGTAGATAAATTACATTATCCGGATTATTGTTTATTAACTCAGGAATAGAAATGATTCACACTGTACTAATATTCTAATGAACAAATTATTTTGATTCTAGAATGCTGTAGATTTAATCAGGGGGACATAGGAATTAAACTTTCAGTTAGCATGTTGGATTTGATGGCACAACAAACTGGACTTGCTCCATTCGAATGTCAATGCCTTTAAACGTAAACCTGCAATATGACTGAGCAGATGTGAACAGCCAGTAGCTCTCTTATTTAAGACAGAAGTTCCTATGTGTGTTTTTCAATCATTGCTTTGTTTTTTGTTTATATGTGTTTTATTAGTTATTATCCATAAACACCCTCATTTTATATCTTATTTCGTTGTTGCTGCCTTCCTTGTTGGAGGGTATTAAGGCGTGATGTTAGGGGCCTTTTCTGTTTAAGATCACTATTAGTAGTTTCCAAGTTTCTGGACTGAAAAACAAAACTTTACAATGTATTTAGGAAAGAAAGAAATAGCACAACTTTAATTTGGCATATGTTATCACTTAATATGATATAAGTAACAATACAAATAACTTAGAAAATAAATATAGACGGAAACTGCAATCATACACTGAACCAACCAATACAAACAAGACTATAGAAGACCAGTTCAATATACAGGATAGCTGTGCTCAAACCTGTGCAGCATTGAATGCTCCAATTCAGAAACTGAACACAGTGATGGGTGGTCAGAAGGGTGATATTTGACAGCTGATGCTTAAGTTTTAAACTGCCAATCAACCTTCTTATCTGGTGGGTTTTGCTGCTTTTGTACTTTCTGATAGACTGAAGAGTTGAGCACATTTTGTGCCTGGGTGGTTGTGATTCTTGAATATGTCACAGATGGTATGGAAGAGTGTGGGACAGGCCTAATGTTTAATTATAAGTCAGACCATATTTAATTTTGTGCAGATGTCTTTTTCCATTGTTTGGTTATATTTGTAAATCATTTGGTAATGCTACCACATGAGACTGTGTCTATTGTGCAGTAATAAAATTTTAAGACCATGAAGTAGCTCATTCTACATTTTTGCAGATGTCTCACTATGACTTCACCGTTGTACTGAAGGTCTAGCCTTTGGTCACTGGTTATCTATAAAATGTAGAATTTTCCAAAGTTTTTTAGTTGGAACGTAGTTCTCTGTATGTGTCCCAAAATCCACAATGATTTATTTTGACTCGGTGGAATATATCCATTGTTACTGATTCATCATCACTCACTTCATATTTAAGGAAAGCATTTCTGACATACTGTACTGGGTGACTTGGTGGCACCATGGTAATGTAGCTGCAAGTCACCCAGGTAATGTAACTGCCTCATAGCTTGATGAGATTTGCTTTATTTTACTGTATTATGATTGCATTTTGTAGAAAAGAGCTTGAAATAGCAGCATAAGTAGAGCATTGTTGTTAGCACAAATGGATAGTCATTAAGAAGGCATATGTCTAATATTCCTTAAGTTATCAAAACCAAAATATCACTCAAAAGTATTACTGCAGTTGTAACTTAACTAAATCTTTTAATTCTTTGTTTTTCAAAAATTTTCTTGTCACTGTTATAATTTTAATATTTTTGTGTATACTTTTTGGTGATGTGGAATTTTTGTATTTTTTTTGTGTCATTTCAGTACATTTTTGTGTGTGTTTTTTCCGAAGATTGAGTCATCATTTTTTACTGTTTTCTAATGCTCTGTTCCTGCCTTTTGACAGTAATTTGAAGTCATCACTTCAACACAATTAAAGATGGTGTTGCACAATCTAAATCATTCAAGTACTGGTTCAAAAATTTCAAAAGAATCACCTTGAAATAAAACTATACCAGTTTAAGCAAGAAAATAATAAAGTCCAGGGTTTTAGCTTAATGACCATGGTTTTTGGTTTCCATTTTAATTTGATCAATTAGCATGTCTTGACTTTTTTTATAACAGACATCTATGCTGTTTGATGACTATTTTATCGATTTAGCCTAAACTGCTTAAACTACATTTCCCAATTCATCGTTAAATATTTTCTGCCATTTGGATAGCTTGTTCAATAATTCATAATATGCACTAAATCCTAAATGTCATTGGCATTATTTCCTAGTTGTTACCTAAACTGCATTTTTTATGTTGTGTTTTGAGTTGTTTTATTGCAAGACTCTCATGGTTCATTTCTTTGTTGATCTGGGTACATTGCGATCTTACATAACATGAACAACATGGCAGTACCAATGACAATAATGCTCCAAATGCCACACAACTCGAGAAAACTCCAAAGAAACTTGCACTGTGATGACAGGCAAAAAAAAAAAAACATAAAGAATTATTGACAATAAAAATAATAACTCCAAACTTGAAATACAATTATTTAGGACAGTGTCAACAATGAGATCCTCACAAAAAAAATCAAAATAGAAGTAGTAAAATTGTACAGTTTAAACAAAACAAATGAGGACAGGCACTGATGGGATGCTGACACCCTGCACACTCAATCCTTCAGTTAATTTTGCTCTTTGACTTTGTGTTGCCTTGGGTTATCTTTCAGTACTCTGCAGTATAACAATGTGCATGTAGTGCTGGCTAATAACACAGGTTTTATATGAGCCAGAGTCTCAACCATCACATAGCATAGGTGATTTGTGTGGCACATAAATGTGTACATGCTGAAAAAAGAAATGTTTGCCTCAACATGCAAGGCTTAATTTACTTTAATTGCAGCAGACCATCTGTAGGTTGTACCTTATTAGTTGTTCCCTGAAGAAGGTCCATTTGTAATATTCTGATATTTCCTTTTATTCAGTTTTGCTAACCTACACTTTAAATCTAAACATCTGGCAGTTTACTGCTTACCTTTTCACCATTTTAGGTCATTCATTGCATTTCAACTGATTGAAAATCTGGATAAACTGAGGTGTTCTAAAACCTTTGACCAGTAGTGTAAAACAGAACACATGTATAGTGTAAATAATAATAAATTAATCCATCTATGGCAAGTTCTGCCTTGCAAATGAAGCTCTTGGATACACATAGGTTTACCTAATTTTGTAAGTGAGAGTGTTCAGAAAACCGATAATTTACAGGATTGGAACTGTACATTTCCAGGTACATCTAGCATCATATTATGGTATTATCTGTAAACTCTGTTAGTTGGTTATTCTGAATTTAATATTGTTAGTGAGCTAGTATCAGCAGTTATTAATATGTGACTCAAACTGCTGGGCACAGCTGTCATTTAGATAAGGTCAAGAGCAGCATGCAATCATTTATGAAATTTAAATAAAGCAAAAACTTCTTCATACAGTAAAGTATGTCTGGAATATGACTTTTGACCATGAGTTCAATTTTGCCCTTTATTTTTTAAATATTTATTCTGCTTCACTTTTTTCTGACTAAAGTGTTAATGATCACAGTTCAGCTTATTCTTTTGGTACATCTGCTTTGCCACTCAATCCAGTAAATATTTACTAAAACATAAAGTACCTTGTACAAATTAAATCTGGCATAAATATAATGACATAAATGTTTTATTATACTCCATAAAGTCCTAGATGTCTGCATTCAGAAATAATCATTTTGACTCCTTTTATCTGCTTTCAGTGAGTTTAATGGACTGACATCCTACTGGGAGCTGGGTACTCACTATATTAAACTATAAAAAAAAAAGATATTGCAAACTGTCATTGCAAGAATGTTGCAAGAATTTACAAATAAAGTCTTCCTGTATCCAATAAGTACCTTTCTTTTTCCCGTGATTACTACAACACAGCATATTGGTCACACAGGGTGGAGTAGGGACACTGTGAAAACATCTCTCTGTGCTGAAGTGTAATGTAGCTACATAAAATAAAGTGAAGTCATCATACTACCTGCAATAAAAGGAGCAAATGAAACTGAAAAAAACATCAGACTGTCCTGAAAAGAACCTCAGCCGTTGTGGCAAACAAAGTTCCTACAGGCTATGTACTGTAATAAACTACATTAATCACACTATGTGATTTAACCATTAATAAAACATGTTGCATTTCAAAGGAACGCATTAACAAATATACCCTGTCTTTCGTATAATCAACTGAATGACGTTTTAATCATTTTTCTTTGCCCAGTAAACTGATACTTGACTGGAACTGATATTGATTTCACCTTTTTTCTAATAAAGTACCCAATAATATACCATAGCTGTGCTGTTTTAAGACTTCCACAGCATCAGTCTTTCTGGAAAAATTATACTCTGTATTACTAGGAATTTAAATTGCAGGAAAAGATAATACTCAAATTTAATTCAGTTTATTAAATTACATAAAGTGGCAAGGATGGATGAGGAAGCTTTATAAAACTCTAATATTTGTTTAACATATTTCTCTTACAGGGAAAATGCTTCAGGAGTAAAGTACAGCAATCTTCACTATCAAAAGAAAAACAAACACATACACATGAACTCGCACAGTTCCTGGAAAAACTTTTACAGGTTCTCATAAATGACATAACTACCTGCAATCAAAGATTACGGTAGAATTTATTGCTATGATTACGGTAGTTCTTGTGAATTTTGGCAAATTGAGTGTCAAATGTCTGTCTTAAGGAATTTTTTAAGGCAAAGTTTGATTAATGTTTATACAGTATGAATCGCTTTAACAAGTTGAAAGTGCTTTATACATTTACAAGTGTAATGTACTTTAAAAAAAATTATGCATTGCATACAGAGAGGTCCATATAAACAAACATATTTACAGTGTATATCTATGTGTAATGTATTTATATACAGTGTAATGTACATGCATATTTATATGTACTGCATATTTATATAAAGTGTATAGACATTTATGTTTATCTCTTAAAATTTCTAATTACTACTAATATAAACCAATGGTGCTGTAAAAACATATAACTAAAACTATATTTAAGCTCTAACAGTTTAATTTTCAACTGAACTTTAAACAAGTTGCTATGCTTTAAAAAGTATTTTTTATTAGGTATCTACTGTGTACTATATTATTTCCCCTGTGATTTTGTGTAATAAAAACTATCAATGTCTTTCTAGGATAAGCAGATAATATTCACACTTTACCAACATCCATAACTTCACCACTAATAATTATGACTTAAATTAATCATTTTATTTGATATAATTTTAAAATACCATAATAGAGTGGTTTTTAGTAAAGGGTAAATTCAGCATTTACCAAATGTTATATATTTATTAGTTAGAAGGTGGATGACAAAACTGGATTAAAAAATGGTAAAAGGCTGACTTTGCAAAATATTGCCTACTTGGTCATATATAAGTAGTAACATTTTTATTGATAGAAAATAAAATTAAAGTTATTTTATAAAAGCTTCACTATATTTCCAATTCTACTGTAGAATATTTAGTAAAGATGACTTATATGGCAGAATTAAACATTCTGGCCATGCTTTCTTATTTATTCCTTTAAGCCAAAGTATAAGAAATAAAAATGTTTGGCACTTATTTTTTACATAATAATCTTATTCATTTCAAGGTACAATACAACACAATAGTTTTGTCAGCATGCAAATGAATATTTTAATATGCTTGGAATTTTTAAAAGTTTTAAAATAAACTGTTATCTTACCCTTTTGCGAAAATGAACCCCATCATGTCATGTAAATTCGGTATAACTAAGTCAAACCTCACAAAGCTTCTGCTTAGTAGCTGAAATATATTAGCATGGAAAATCCCAAATGCAGTAAATGAAGACAACTATACAGCAGCTGTGGATTAGATACTTACTGCTACAGGCTTCACAAAAGCAAGCCAAATGAGCTGGGAAGCAAAATACCTAGAATTACAGGGGAAAGTAATGCACAATAGAGGGTGTGCTTTCTGGTAAGGAATTAAACCTTTAATTCAGGAAAATAATTAAAAGTTGCATTCTTAATAAAAAAACATATGATCAAATGTTAAAAATGATGTTCTTAGTGCTTGGAATTAGTGCACAACATCAAATGTAGAACTTGTTAGTGTACATGGTTTTGAAATGTTTGAAATTGCTTCTCAAAAAATCCTAATCCTACATGACAAAAGAGTTGATACAATTACAAGCAGTAGACTTTATTGGCAATAAATGATCTACAACATGAAAAAGTGTCCACAACTTTTTACAAGGAGTGATATTTGATAGTATTTCTAATAAGTATAAATAAATCAAATAATTGTATTTAACGCTTATCAGCTACTCTTACTCTACCTATAATTTTATCAGCCTATTTTTGAGAAGTCAGAATAAGCATTAAGGTCACTGACTTCTCACTTCCATCTATTGTTTTGTAGGAATCCTTTCAAACCATTGCCCATTAGCCCTTCAGGCACTTATGAATCAGACTCTTGGATTACAAAAGTGTGACTAGTACTGGCAGGGTGGAGAGTTAAATCAAATTGGAGTGAAAGTCTGTTAGACGAAGGCTGAACAACAGGTAATGCCATCCCTGATTTGATAGTGTAAGCATTTCTTCCATCCTTTGCCTATTAGAAGTTCATGGGAAACTAAAGCCTTCTGTGACAGGACGCAAGATGAGATGTCAGTTCTTCACAGGTCACTCCTGATTAAACTCACATGCAAGCATGCAAAGAAGATTCATACATATTCACAAAGTGTCTGAGCCAGAAGCAAAACCTGGGTTTCTAAAGCTTTGATGAAACCTTGATAAAAACTGTGCTATCTACCAGTTTTCCATGTTTGTTTTATTACACTAAGCTTTGTGTTTTATTGTGTGTTTGTATTTTATTTCATTGTATTTTCTCTGGCAAATATCCATCCATTATCCAAACCACTATATCCTAACTACAGGGTCACGGGGGTCTGCTGGAGCCAATCCCAGTCAACACAAGGGCGCAAGGCAAGAAACAAACCCTGGGCAGGGTGCTAGCCCACCGTAGGTAAATAATACAGTATATCGTTATTTGAAACATATGCATTGCATGTGTGTTGCATATCTACAAAGATCTAGGTAAATATAGGATGAAAGGAAATGCGAGGCAAGAAATGCTAAACACATACCTAAAGGAGAAAATTTTTCTACGAATAATGATGTGAAGTGTATAATGTATTAAGACTTTAGCCCAAATATCAAAAAAAAAACACATGCACTTTTATTCTATAAAGAAATAAATTGAGTTCTTAGAAATATCTACAGTAAAATAATACCAAAGAATCCAAAACAGACAAAAGATGTCTTAATTAAGAACAATGCAAGGGATGCTCAATGCAAGTAATAAATCAGTAAAATAAACCAAGGAGTACACAAAACCTTCTGCATTTCTGGACGTTTCTACACAAGCTGGCCACCCAAATCTAATTGCACTTCCTAACTCTGCGTGTTGTTTTGTCTATGTAGTGTCTTTATACTCCATCAGAGTAACTTTGGCCATGGGAACTATTTCCATATTAGGAGCCATTCTATATTTGTAACAAGAGCACCAAACTGCAGCTTCCATTAGTCTTCCCTGGTTTACCCTGAGCTCTGTGTTATTTATTCATAAGCCCTAAAGAATCAATAGACAACCCTTAAGTCTCGACTCTGTGGATGAGCATTAGAAATTCTATTGTGTTATGTCGTTTGCCCTCAACAATGAGTAGAAGTATTGTCTACTCCTACATCATCTGTCAGTTCTCCTTTAATGCTAATATCTCCATCTTGAGGGGGCCTCCTATAAGGAATTTGGCTTGAAATGCTGACACCTGGTGGCATCTGTTTGGACTTGCATTTCCCTTGCGTAATCACAGAACTGAAGAAGTTGTTTCCTTTCTATTTTTATTCATGAAAACTTCTAACGATCAAGTTGAATCAACACAACAGGCTGCTGCACTTGGAGGCATAAAATAAGTTCATACAGGGCCAACTTAACTTTATATTAAGTTTTCCCAATGTTTATTACCCCAAAGACAGTAAATAAACATAAAGGTGAAAGGAGTGTATACTGCAGAAAAGGTGCATATAAAACCCATAAATAATTCAAGCTACACAATATATGCAATAAATACTGTAGATAAAAAAGATGATAATCCAGACTTATATAAAAAACAAAATGACCATCTTTTGTTTCCTAACTAAATAATCACAATATACAAAATATCAGACTAAACACTCACAATGCCTGGACTAAAGCAGTCCCTGAATTAAATTTTAAATGATGACAAATGTTGTGAATCCTAAATGAATAATGAAATTAAAACTGAAGACCTGATGGTCCTATCCAGAAATTAATCTTTTTTACCAGAATGGAGTCCAGATTTAAAATGTTTTCCAGGTATAAAGTGAGGAAACTGCCTTTTTGTTGAATCTATAATCTGATGAAATGGACACTGGTAAACTGCTCACTGGTGACAGATTTCAACAGAAGTTGAAGTAGTAGTGGTGATGGTGGTTAATATTTATGTCGAGAATAGCAAAGTATAAAGAAGAAGAAGAAGAAGAAGAAGAAATCCACTATATGTAGAAGTGACCTGGAAGCACCTTACTGAAATATGAAGACCACCTCAAACTGCTAGTAACTGTCAAGCATGTCATTCCACTATTTTTCAATGGGAGGCAATACTTATACATAGGATAACTTACCTGCATATAAAGGGACAATAACCAAAAGCAACAATGTACAGACCAAAAAAATCATGTAGAGTAACTGCAAAGTTACACTTCTTTATCGTAAGATGACAGCAGTACTGTGACCTAACACACAGTATAACATGAATCTCCTGTGTTGCTGGAATACACAATATCTTTCTATGCCTTATGTTTTTCTCATACATTTTTAAAAGTGTAAACAGTCTGGATTCTCTAATAAGTAAAAATGGCAATTAATTTTTAGTATTTCCTAATTATAGACCGGGAAATTCATTCTTATGGTCGTTGATGCTATTTAGATTTTAACCCAAAAAGAAGAATTGCATGAATTAAATTTTACCTAGCTAGGACTTTTTTGTAATGGTTGTACTGGTCTGCACATCACTAAATGTACAATAAAACATGAGTAATTAGTGCAGATGTATAAAAACTCTGGAGATGTTTAAGCAAACCTGAAAATGATGCCCAAAGCATAATTTGATTATCTGAGACAACCAGATTTTTCAATCACTTCTGTAAGCAAAATGTAGTGCAATTTTTAGCCTTGCAGCTTCACACTTACAGGAGACTGGGCTCAAACTCTGACTTAGATGCTTTCTGTGTGGATATTTTTTTCTAACTACTTTAGTTGGTATTTACAATTCTAAATGAATGCAGTTAGGGTTAACTAGGAAATTAAAACTTCCTAGGTGTGACTCAGCGTGGGTGTGGACACATGAGTGTTCCTTGTAATGGACTTATGCCTCATTCCAAGGTTAGTTCTGGGCTTTTGCCTGAATCTGTAGAGATATGATTCCATTCCACATTTAAAGAGAAATAACAGAAAATGAAAATCTCTCTACTGGTATATATAAAATCCAACGTCTGTCTGTCTATATGTCTGTCTGCTTCTCACAAGAGAACTACTTAACGGATTTAGATCTGTTTTTTTTCTATAATTTGCTTGAACATTCTGGTTGATTTTGCAACTTCTCTCATTGCGCTAAGAATCATAGTTCGCTTACAGGAGCGATATATTCGCGCTAATCCGAGACAGGAGCTGCGGGCCGAGGGGAGGGGGAAGTGTGACATCAGGAGTGGGGAGCCGGGCAGGGCACTCCTCACTGTTTTTTTTCACTAATGCACGGGTGGAGCCACGGGCCATGGCAAGTAGTTTATATTGGGGAGGTGGACAGGACTCAAAAGGGACATTGCATGATATCTAGTATGAACTCTTTAACTGCCTGAAGAAGAAAAAAGCTCCAGTACTACCATTTATATCAGTAGAAGGTAAGTGATTAAAATTGAAATCCTTTTAAATAATAATAATAAACATTTTGACAAGAGATGCTGTGTTCCTATAGCTTCCCACTACCATGAATCTTAATAATGAGGATAAAGAATTTAATGGATCTGTCCTTGAATATACAAAAAAGTTGTTTTTGTTGCCATTGTTCCATTTTCTAGCACAAGATCACAAGGAGATGCTATCTATGCTGGAATATATGCATTGATATATTAATAATCCATATACTGTCAGCACAGAATAAAAGTCATCCTTTCAGATGAAACAGTTTTGAATTTGAAAATATGATGAAATAATGTAATGGAACTGTTTTACAGATTCAAAAAACATCTGGCTTTAAATGTTTCAAATCAGATTTTTAGCTATATATAGATTAAATTATTATTCTAGCATCACATTATATGCTTAGAAAACGTATTTAATGTTAGGTATAAAATCTGATATTTAGTCCTTATGTTTTTACAAAAAATGTAAAAGAGTTTTACATAACAATGATTATAATTTTTATCAATAGGATATTATCCATTAATATATTACGTGATATTTAAGTATGTGTACATTAAATTAAATCCTGGCATTGTTAGATAATAGTAGTAGTAATAGTAGTAATAACCTATATGACCTTATAATTAAAACTATCCATGTCCTTTGAGTTCGAGAGACCCAAACATGGCAAAAGAAATAATTCCAATGCACAAAGAAACAAAGAAAAAAATTATAGGACTTCTTCAAAGTGCTTATATCAGCTGGCTTTTATCTTGCAATGACCTTTATCTATATAGTACTTCAAATCAACCTATAAGAAAAATAAATACACTGCAAAAATATTTTTTAAACATCATATTAATGAAAGACTTAAAATATACTAAAATATCCCAAAATATGCAGTAGTATATTTTAAAATACAAAATATATTTGCATTTTAATATACTAATACTTTTTTAAAAACACAAAGATATTTTTAAAATCTCAGTTTATGCTAGTACCGTACATTTTCACATACTCAGTGACTCAGCGACAAAAACAGTATTTTCCTTTTATCTGAATCTGAAATTTGTTAGGATGGTGCTTCTAGGGTAGTAGGTATCTGCTAAGAGAGAACATTTGGATATATTGACATTTTGGGGTAAAATGCCCTTCAAAATAGAAAAACTAAATTCCTAAAAATTTCAAAATTGCCTTCATGGATTTGCTTAAAATTTGATGTCATTATAGAAAAAATAGAATTAGAATACAGATGTTTTTGATTAGTCAACAAACTTTTTATTGGTCAATAAATGCTTAATTTGTCATTATTTATTAATATTATGCTCTTTGCTGTAATGCAAGCATGATTTAGGTAAATGAAGTACACAGCAGAAATGATTGATGGGCCATGGGAATAGCACCAGTAACCAATAGGTTGGATGGACGATTGAAGGTGGAGTGTGTTGTGGACATGAAAAAAGAGACATGATGTAAAATTGAGAGAAAGTTTGACAAAACACTAGGAAGATACAGAACTTAATGCTTAGCAAGCACTGTTTTTTGCTGTTGACTGCTGGCAGTCTTTGATGCTTAGTGGCTCTCAGCTTGGTTTTCCATTTCATTCCATCAACCTCCAGCCACACCACACTTCTCAGTTGTGCCTCTGGAGCCGATGTAATTTATTTTTAATTTACACACGAATTTTATCAACAATATTAAGTAAAAGGATAATGAAACCCACGTAATAACAATTAATGAATGAAGTTTAAGGATTGCAGATTTCATTAAATTGTGCATTTATCACAGAGTCATCCTACATGTCATTACTGTAGAATACAACAAATGGCTTGTTTCAAAACAAAACTTACTAACTGAGCCATTTAACCTCTCAATGAAAAGTAAACATATTCTTGGTCGAAAATAACAATGAGTTCTTAAAAACTGCTATGATCATATCTCAAACCATCCTTTATGCCATTTTTATTTGGGGTATGTGGTACACTACCAATCACTTTGCAGTTTACAAAATAGTGATGCACTCCAGGGGCCTCATGCATAACGGTGTGTGTAGAATTCACACTAAAACTTGACGTACGGACAAATACAGAAAAAAGTCCAGAAGCATTAATCTGTGCATTTGCCAACTTCCACGTTCTTACACTACATAAATCCTGGTCAGAGTGAAAAGTAACACATGTGCACACACCTGCTGCCACTCCCCAACTCCTCCCAGAATTACGCCTCTATGAATATGCAAATCAATATAAATAGCCCTTAAGCTCAGCATTCTGTGACAAGTCAATGGCAAAAGCACGGAGGAAAATAGAAGAATTTCAGCGATATCAAGTGGCAAGAGGCAAGGAAAAAGGTACTATTTGTTGGTTTAAACAGTGGTATAAACAAAAAAGGAAGCTGATCGAGTGACATAGAGTGTTGGAGATACTCAAAAGCTCAAGTTCACAAAGTCACACAGTGCCAGAAATAAAAAAAGAAGTTGTCAAATATCAAAAAGGCAAGTCGTAGCCCACCATCTGAGTGTCATATGAAAGCTTATTAGGGTACAGATAAAAGAAAAAAAATAGGGACACAGTGGGAAAAAAGCTTAATGTCAACTTTAATCTCAAAATTTCCACTTTAATCACGTAGTTTATTTTGTCATTAAAGTAGAACATCATAAACTTCCTCTTGAAATTGTTTAATTTACTTGTTGCTCAAATCCCATCGTAACAAAAGTAAAACGTTAAATGCTTTGTTTAGTATGTGTTCTTCTACGTGCTCTATGTGTGTGAATCACTACGTGCTTCTTAAATGGGCTTTCTCATCCTCTGACAGGACACAGAATCCATTACATTCTTGATATTACAGCTCTCTGAATAATTTAAATACTGAGATGCATACTTGATATCATTTTCATGATGCTATGAATTAAAGCACGTATTAAACACGGGAACATGGTGGCGCAGTGATAGTGATGATCTGGTGCCCTGTCCAGAGATTGTTCTTCTTGCCTCCCGCAAGATGCTTGCTGCACCGTGCGCGACCGTTGATGAAATAATTTATTGCAGCAGTACTGTCTCTTTCAAATGTACTAATCCCCAATTCCTGTCCTTCATTTTCTTTCTCCAAGTACCCAATCGCCATACAATCAGTTTAGTAATAGACAATAAGCCATCTGTAAGCTTAGAATTCTGATTCTTCAAAACTTTTAAGGAACATTGAAATATCTTCGTAATATATGCTTAATTATTCTATCCATCTATCATTCCAGTGTTCTGCAGCCCCAGCAAGAATACAGTACGAGGCAGGAACAATCCCTGAACAGGGCGCCAGCTCGTTGCTAATGCTGCCACACTGTGTCCTCACATTTGTAATTATTAAGAGTATAGATTATTTAAATTATGTTAACATTTTATCTGTATAATATAATAAACAGATGTTGCTGCATTTCATCTTAAAAATGATTTCGTCATCATATGCAAATACGCACTAAAGTGGCTCAGGTTGTGCAATATTATAACTGTATCGCCAGTTTACTGTGAGATAATTGTACTTAAAAGTACAAACAGTTCTATGAGGAGCATTTGATGGACTGATTGACTGCATTTATAGTTCTTGAGATGAAACTGTTTCTGAACTGCGAGGTCAGTACAGGAAAGGCTCTGAAGCGTTTGCCATATGGGAGCAGTTGAAATAGGCAGCATGGCTGAGGCAGCGTGTGCTAGATGCTGTATACTAATAATTCTCTTTCCGATCAGCTGCTGTAGAGCTGTGATTCCACACTCAGATATAGTGATATAAATACTCCAAGTGGTGCAGTGAGAGTAATATGGAAAATAATGATCCGCTGTGGCAGCCCCAAATGGGAGCAGCTGAAAAAAGAAGAAGAAGAAGGTGCAGTGAGAGTAACAACGCTAAAGCAGCTATGGTATTTGGAATAGTTTGGCCATTCCGTGGACCATTATATTTGTGATGGGCTTGGGACCTGGCTGGGATACCCCTGTTGCATATGTTCCGGGGGAGCAACCATGGGCAACACAAAACCCATGCTTGGTGGCAGCCTCCCTGGCTGATGGTGATTCCCCATCCTCCCACAGGGCTGCATGGGAGCCCAGTTGGGAGCTGGGATGGCTGCTAGGGGGTGCTGCCTGGATTTCACAGCCCAGCTGGACAAATCTTCAGTCCCACCCAGAAGTGCAATTGGGACCAGGTGGTCAAGTGCCTGGAACACTTCCAGGTGGGCTATAAAAAGAGGCAGCCACCACCACTCAGTGGCCAGAGTCGGGAGTAGAGGATGAAGCTTCAAGGGAGGAGTGGTGGTGCCAGAAGGCAGTGTTTTGGTTGTGGTCAATGCTTGTTTGGGACTGTGTATTGCCTGTGGGGTTCACGGGGAAGACGTGCCCCACAGGTGAAGAAAAATAAATCTTTATTTTGATTTTTATACGTGCCTCCGTGTGAGTCTGTGCCAGGACGGGCGCAGAAGGCGCTATTGTTACATATTGTTACAGATTAATTACAATCAGATGCCTTAAACTAATATACAATATGCAGTTAATTTCAGTGTATATGATAATATCAGGGATGTGGATCAAAAAAAGAAAGGGAAACCACTCAGGAACAAAAGCACTGATTTGATGCTGAGTACCGCCAGCTTGCAAAATCAAGCGGAGAACTTGTGTATACCAGGGATTGAGCTAGCGTGAAAATATGCGTGGCTTTATGCCAAGTTTAGGTTTTATACATCGCGATTTGAGTGTGGAAATGGGCATATGCAACATTTTTGTGCATACGCACCATTTATACATGAGGCCCCAGATCTTTATCATTGTAAAACTTTTTAAAAACAGAACCACATATAATTGTTAAAATTAACAGAAATGTATTTGACAAAGCACAACCAAGCAACTTTACAAATTTTAACTATGTTCTACTTGAAGACAAACATATGCAAATAATGTGTGTTTTTGGAAGCACAGAGGTTAGCACTGCTGCGCACAGCTCCAGGACCCCAAGTTTGATTCACATGCCCAACTGCTGCCTCAGTGTAATTATATGTTCTTTTCATTCTGTGGATTTTGCTTTGGGTACTCCAGTATTCTTCTAAGATCCCAAGAAATGTGCATATTAGGTTACTCAGTGATTCCAAATTGTCCCCATGTGGATTGTGAGTGTAGGTCTGTGTGCAGGTCCTTAAACTGAATTGGCACCCTATGTGAAGTTGTATCCTAACTTTTGCTCTATGTTGCTGGAGTTTTCCTTCATTTACATTGAATTAAAAACCTCGCTGATGTTTCAACATAATTCTTTAATTATTGTATTTGTTTTACATTATAAAATATATACAATATATTCAGAAGGCTCTTGATAAAAGCACCATCATTTGCAATATATACGCTATATCAAAATAAAAATATATTTTCCAATGCACATTGTAAGAAATATGTTATATTTAATTTAAATATATAAAGGAAGATATTTTACTATATGTTGGCTAACATTCAAAATACTGAAATATATTTCACTTCCAAATGAGATTATAAGCTATTTCATTATTGACCCACTGCCAGAGTCACCTTGAACCACCTCACCTTCGGCAGCACATGGTCATTTATGCACCTACTTGGCATTAGAGGATATTTTAACTGCCAGAGCATACTTAGCAGAGCAAATACACAAAAAAATATGACACACTCTGTTTTGATTTATCCTGCACTGCACATGAGATATATAAAGAGTTGTTTAGTTGCAAGTCTTAACGAGTATTCCTGTTTTTTGATAGACAATAAGGTTTCATACTGTCATATAATTATAGATTACCTGTTTCTTAATATAGATAAAAAGTGAAAATTGACAGCTGACTGGAAGGATTAATTTTTGGAAAACGTTTGACAATGTGCAGCTATAATTTCCTTTATTGTTTTGAAACGCATGTTATTGACATAGCTATTTCTCTGTTTCCATGGATTACTGTTGGCAACTCCCCATGGAGACACCCATGGGATTCAGCAGGGCTACCCAATGGGACAACAATTTTCAGGGTTGCCCTGTGGGTGTGCACATGGATATCTTGCCAAGACACTTAACAGAGTTGGGGAATATACAGCCCTGATAGGCTATCTCCAACAATCATGACAACCATATCAGTCAGGACAGCCATCAATTGATGCCTTCCATCCACTTGGCAAGGAACCATCTATCCTGGTTGGGAAGCCAGTCCATCCCTGCCTTCCTTTACAATAAATAATATGACCTTGGAAAGTACTTTTGCAGCTTTTTTATTTTTATAAATTAAGTATGACGCTCTTACAATAAATAAACAGCTGGTATACCACCCTGATATATTCTTTTCTGTACATAAATTCTCCCATGTCTGGTATCTGAGTTTGCAAGCTGAAAGAAAGAACTTCCTGTCAACTTTGAAGTCCTTTCCAGTTTTTTATTTTATTTTATTATGCCCATTTGGTAAACTGCAGTGTTTCACAGTCATGTTCCATTTATACAGTATATGTACTGTATATAGAATTTAAATTCCTCACTGCCAAAATAAAATCTAAGCAAGTAAAAAACTGTTAAATCTTGTTTTCCTTAATGAACAATTTATTGACTTTTCAAGAAACTTGCATTTAAAATTATATAGCTTATTTTAAGAAATGTTGCCAAGTACATGTTGCTTACACCATCGGAAGAATTTTTTGCTCATTGGCAGATTTTATTTGCTAAATTAAAGCAAACAACTATTTATTTAGCACAAAATCTGCCAAAGGGGAAAGCAAAATTTTCTTGACAAGGTATCTTAAAATAAGCTAAATAATCTTAAAGATAAATTTCTTGACAAATCAATAAATCTTACAATAAGAAAAACAAGACATCATTGCTTGATATAAAAAGTTTTACTTGCTAAGGTTTCAGTTTTTTGCACTGTGTCTTTGTTTTTTGCACATATATGTTAACACTGTTGTCTAGTGATTAAGTATCAAACCTTGGTTGTCCAAAGAGCTCTGTCATCCCAGTCCCTACTTGAAACAGTCCTCAGGTCATACACCTTTGCAGTATCTCAATGCTTCTCTGATTTCAAGCAGGTTCCACCAGTTTCTGAAGGCCATGTATCCTTCTTTAATATAGCTGGATTTGAACTTTATATTTAAACTGTCTAATATTTTCAGTTCTGACAAGACTTGTGCATAGTACAGACAGAATTTCAGAATAAACAACTTTGTCATTTGTGACTATAAGCTTTTCAGATTTGTTCATTAGAAGAGTCTACTTATCATTGTGACTACAGCTTAATCAAATAATGAAGTCATTGAGTTTCCTCCACTTAATTTTTCTACAATGACCTTTTTCTTTTTTGTGGTTGATTTAACTAATGTGTGCAAAGCCTTATTTTATACCAACCAGGTTCTCAAGGAGGTGAAGTAGCTAGAATCATGTTTGTGTGTAAAGGAAAGATGATTCCTGATGTAATCTGTTTGGAAAGTCCCTATCATCAGTCTTTGCATCAAACAAGAATGATATCACACAAGCTTATTTTCTAAAATGAGTTGGGCTGGGGGGAGGGGGGTTAATAAGATACAGTGATAGACGATGCTGCCTCACATTTCCAGGGAATTTGGATTCTGTGGGTAGCTCAGTTTCTTCAAATACTCCAGAACTATTTGGAGAATATACATTTGCAAAGCCATGTTACTTGTCTAGGGTACAGAGCTCTAGTATATTTCCCAAAGATAATAGGATATTTGCATAAATTTGAAAAACAGGAGACATAGCCTGACATCATCTGACACTGATCTCCACCGTGATAAACTGGAATAGCATTGTGTCTCTAAACGTTTATTTCTAAATAAATGAAAAACAATCCATTCCACTTCCAGTTTTGCATTGGTTTTCTGATAAGGTTAGCAGTTACTATATTTGTGTCATTGTCTGATTCAAAGAGCTATTGTGTTTATTAGAAATCCCCTTTCTGAAAGCAGAAATACCTTAGTATATTATTTGAAATCATTCCTCAGCAAACAAAAGGAAACAAACAAAAACTCCTCGTTAAACAAGATTTGCTATAAAAGATTAATTCCAAATAAAACAATACAGCTTGCTATTATTTACTATGTACAGACTAAATGTTCTTTTCACTTGCTTTCTTACAGCCATTGACTACATAAATGCCTCTACTTTAACTGCCCATTTACATTATTTAAACACAGCAATCAGCTCTCTTATCATTTATCACAAAAACTCAATTAATCAACTGAGTTCATTAGGATTTTGACCAGTATTTTGTACTGGTTAACTCTTTTTAGTGTTGGGGTGCAATGCCAATTATATAATTAGGTAAAGAATACTACTGTCTAAGATCAGCAAGTTAATAGTAAAGATAATCAGTGAAATCAAAATTACAATGAAATATTTGTCCATGTCCAAAGAAGGGAGGCTAAAAAAGGAAAAGTTAATGGTAGAAACAAGGCACTGAAATGTGGTTTCAATAATAGATAAAAAAAATAGCTAAAATGAGGATGAGACATGCAATTAGAATACCTGTATCCTCTTCCTCAGTGGTGTACCTGGTACCCAGGTGCAAGTCAAGGGCATGCTAGGCGGATTACTGCACACACTAATGAAAAAAGAAACAGAACAGTTTTAATTATTGAATATGTACTTTTACAAAACAGCTGTGAATTTGTTTTTGTCACTGTCAAACACAATGTGGTCATTCTCAGGCTTCTACTAAAAGCCTAAGTTAATTAAATATTATACATCACTCTTTCAATTCTAGTCTAAATATTTCAGATGTTCTACTACAACTATTATTTCTACTACTACTAGAAATACCATTATATTACTATACTAAAAGGTGTTGCACAGTCACTAACATACCTTTCAGTTTTCTACCCTTATAGTGGCGTGGGACTATAGAAAGAAACCTGATGTCACTTGTGCTCTGACTTTAAGTATTATGCCTCAGTGGAAGGAGGCAGAATTTTTAATGGGAGGGACCAGAAGATAAATTAGTATCTTTAACCTAGCCAAAGTTCATTCAAATTTCATTCCTGTATTTTATCTAAGCTCAAAGAGTAACCAAAAACCGTAGCCAAGAAGTTGTTGGGAAAAATAAGTACACTAAAGTCAAACTAAAGAATTTCAGTCACTGACTCTGAGAGTTTAACCCAATTTCAGATGACCAGAAAGTGCCTCATGCTGACAGTTAAGCTGACACATTGATGACACCACGCAGTATGCACTTCTGGTGATTCTTGGGTTATAAAACCATAGCAATAGCAAACAAAATTGTCCACAAAATGGTGGCACATTCATAATAAATAATAATAGAAGCACAGTAGGAAGTTAAATATTTTTAACATTCTTAAATAACATTTCCATTAATTTTTAAGTAACAAAATTGAATTCTCTATAAATGCAAACCTCCACAAATATGACCTTATACCTCAAAATATGTAGGAGAAACTTGGCCTGTCACTATAAAAGAGACTCCATCACCAGAAATCACATAATTTCAATTTGAAGCCCAAGAAGAGCTTAACTCTCTAAATATCAGAGCCTTACCTTGTGAAGAGATAGGTTGCCCTCTTCTGGACAAATAAACCTTTCGTTTGTTTCATTTTTGTTGGTTTTCTTTGCTCTGTGGCAATTAAACATGGTTTATTTGGCACTGATTCCAACATTTCTTACACTTTTTATATACAAAAACCTCTTTCCAGCAATATGGATTGTACAGTGAGACATTGCAACTTGCCAAAGACATGAAAGCTTGATAGGTACACTTTTATGCAATGAGATGTAATTAGAACAATGCCTGATTAGGTTACCTTTAAAAATGCCTCAAATTAAAGCTTACGTTACAGCGAGACAAAGGCCACACTTTGTCAGTTATTAGAACATTGCATAATGTTACCAGAAGCAAGGGATATGTCATGTGCCAGCATCACCAGGTTAAGATTAAGCCACTCCACTGTGTCCCAACTGCAGCAACGTTTCAACAGACCTACAGGACAGATTGCTGTCCAAAATTTAGTCATCCTTGAGTGATCATTCTGGAGCAGGACTGATGCATCAAACTGACCCATCCGAGGGCTCATTTAAGATCTAGTGCATACAGCTGCTAAAACTTCTGGCAGACATAATGGTATGTAAGTGAGGAGTAGATTGTGTACTGCTTGCTTTAGAGTAAGACAAGGTTTTCTGCTTACATTTCACTTCTGACTCTCTTGGGGTAAACTTTGGCTGTGATGGATTCCGTAGCTGTTTCAATAGGTCCTCTTCATGGATGAGTCATACTTCTGCTGTTCGAAACATATGGGAGGGTTGGAGTGTGCAGGAGAAAAGAAGAACGATGTGGTAATATCTGTGTCCAGGAAAATAACTCATTGGGTGGAGCTAGTGTACTAGTATGAGTAAGTGCTCACCATACAGCCAGATGTTTATCCACTTCATTGAAAGCAGGATGAATAGGGTGTATTATGGAAATAAAGGTAACACTTTAGTTTAGGCACTACAAAACTACATCTTTTACTCAATTACTACTATGTAAGAAGACCTTAACAAGCACTTCTTTGGGTCTTCATAACACTTACAAAGCATCAGTAAAGTGTTCATTCTTCCCTTAAATGTGAAACACTAAATGAGCAGCTTAACAGAGACACATTTCTTTTGATATTACATATTTTATATAAGACCTGTGAATCCTTCAAATTAATAAGTAATTTTATTATCATGTCAATATGCCAGACTGTACAGAGATGAATAAATGATTGGCTGTTGTTTTATAAGTGTTATGACGACCAAAAGAAGCCTTTGTTAAAGTCTTGTTACATAAGACTAAATGAGTAATAGATGCATTTCTGCAGTACCTAAGGTGTTACCAAAATAAGGTAGTATAGCATATCATTATTCCTTGTGATTCAACATGACCTTATTACGTACAACAGGGCAATGGCAGGTTGTGCCTATAGCTGTCTTGAGCAATGTGGTGTGCAGGTATTAACTTGGCCAGATTTCTCTTCTACTTTTGAAATTCCCAGGATCACAACAACCACAGCCATCTGGGCACATTAGCATATGCCTGCCATTGTCCAGCGATTTGTCAGGGATCTTTCCAAGAATGGATTATATGCCACACCTGCAGATTCAGAGCCTCATTGGATCTGTGTGCTAGATGTGTCAAGCAAAGGTGGCAGCATGAGGCATTCACACATGATACTGAAGTAGTGCAGGAGATTGCTGTTCATGTTCACAATTGTTATTTTTTTCTGTTGTTGTATTTTTTTTATATTCCTTTTATTCTTATTTGTTATTTCAGCCCAATGACAAATGTTCTGTTTCTTTTTTCCATCGATATATATCTTAACTAGAAGCGCTGCTGCCTCGCAGTTAGGAGACCCAGGTTCGCTTCCTGGGTCCTCCCTGCGTGGAGTTTGCATGTTCTCCCCATGTCTGCGTGGGTTTCCTCCCGGCGCTCCGGTTTCTTCCCACAGTCCTAAGACATGCCAGTTAGGTGGATTGGCAATTCTAAATTGGCCCTAGTGTGTGCTTGGTGTGTGGATGTGTTTGTGTGTGTCCTGCGGTGGGTTGGCACCCTGCCTAGGATTGGTTCCTGCCTTGTGCCCTGTGTTGGCTGTGATTGGCTCCAGCAGACCCCCTGACCCTGTGTTGGGATTCAGCGGGTTGGAAAATGGATGGATGGATAGACTGGGACTGTTTAGAAGTTATACACAAGGTGTTAGGGAGACAACAATGTGGTTTAATTAGATTTTATGTTGCTATGCTGTCATGTTGCAACTGTGAGCCTTACCAGCAAAAGTGGAGAGAAAGTGAAGTTGTTCAGGGAACTAAATCATTTTTTAAAAGCCTGACATTGCTGCTTCAGCAGGGATTAAAGACTGTAATGGAAGTCCTTTACCATACTTCAGTATAACTAGCTTTAAAAGAGTGTAACAGACCTCACATTGGAAGATAAGGGTAAAGTGTATGCAATATTTATTTTTGTAGCTTTTTCTTTAGATATATTCTTTTTCTATTAAAATAAACAGTTACAATACAGGTCCTCCTGCTTTGAATCAGACTGATGAAACCATCCAGAACTGAACAGGACTAATAATACTGTACATTAAAATTATTGGGTTAGCCACTCAGTAATCTCAATCACCCACCCAGCAGCCCCAACTGTTGACTTCGCACATCCTATTTGCTAGGATTAATCCAGGCAAATTCTTTACCAGGCACAATTCATTAGCAAAAGCTGTCTAGCAAACTCAGCAAAATCAACAATTAACTTGGAACTAAACAAAGCAGTTAAAATGGTGAAATCAGTGGTGAAGGTCAGAGGAAAACCAAGATGATCAAGATGAAATGCCAAATATGATAAATAATCAGGAGAATACTTTCATTTTTAACCTGAAAATTCTTTCTTCACAGACTCTTTTTTATTTTGTTTCATCAAGACATTACTGACACCCTTTGGTCTTAAGTCATATTGTGTTTAGTACTGACAGAGCAGATAATATTGAAGGAACCCATTAATATCACTCTGTAGTAATAATTATAGATAGTTATAGCTAAATTAAAATGAAGGTCACTAAAGTTATTTGGAATGTAATTATTAGTTTAATAGTATAGCTATACCAGCTTTGTTTTGAGCATCTAACATCAGGATTTCACAGAATTTAATACAGCCTACACATTTTGGTGCTATTTGACATTTCTAATGCATGACAAAACGAAATAAAAACAGCAAAATATGGTGCTCAAAGATGATCTTGTAATTAATAATAAGAAACATTTAATTAGAAGGAATGCAAATATTAATGCAAGTCTTTGAGGAGTCAGACATAACTACAATTACCTAAGTATTAAGATTCTTAGAAGAAATAAACACCATCCCTTGTGTACCTCCTTCTCTACTGTGTACACAGAATGATAACTCATGGCCGATTTACTGAAAGAGAATGGGTAGAGAATGGAAAGTCTAAAATAATGATAACTAGTAACAGAACAAAGAGGTAGTGGTTAACAGAGTAGCTGGAAGAAGAAATTCAAAGAGTCAGATATAACTAAACTATAGAAAAATACTCTCTAAATTTAGCATATGTTGAGCACAGGGACATACTGAAGATGTGGTTCAGTAGGTTAGCAAATAGACGCTAAATCAGTAGGCTGTTGACTAAGCCCCACCACTAACTCATTTTGTGAAGTCTGTTAAACTATGCATCATTTGTAAAAATATGTGAAAATAGCTATACAATATATCCATGCTTTATTTATTTTTCACAGATCTTACAACTCCAATGTGTTTCAGATAGACATACAGTATTTAAATACATTGTACATAACAGATGTTTAATATTTTTTCAATTATTATTATTTTATCTTTTATTAGTGTTTGCATATGACTAATTTACTTTACAGTCTTGTAATAGTTCAGTATATATGTCATAACTACTGTAACAAAACCCTCTGCCCCAACATAATATTTTCTAAGAATATGACTCCAGTAGCCTTTGTGAAAAGTTGAATTTAAATAAATCAAACAGTGCAGGGAGTCAGGGTTGGAGTATGATGACTAAACTCGGCGGCATTAACATGATGATTTGCCTATCAGTTGATCCTAGTTGTCTGTGCCTTTTCAAGCACAGGCTTGCCTCAGCTTCATCCGCCTTTCCAAGGTTTCCTTACCATTGAGCAGTAACTGTTCTTTCTTTTATTTTCATTATTTATTGAAAGACAAATATTAAAAAAAATACTGCTTCAATGTGGATGAAGAGCATCTGATTGAAATCCTTCCAAACCTGGTAAAATATAAAAAAGCACAGATGAATAGGGATGACTCAAAACATTTAAAGGAAATGATGGAAGAAAGAACCTGATGAATAAGGTTGGACTGAATGCTCTGTTCTCATCTGTGTTCCTATTATTTCATAGTGTTTTTTAATTAATTGTTAGTAATTTGCTTTGTATAAAAAAACTTTTTATTGATTTTCAAAAACTATGTGTAGTAAAGCAAAAATAATAAGTACTACAATATATGGTGTGAATAAAGTCTGCTGTGGCATTTTAATGTATTGTTTTTGACTCCGAGAAATACCTACAAGCCCTTATTCATCTAACACAATAAAGATAGTGAACATCTAAAAGTCCCTGAAGTATTCTTATCTACTACTTTGCTCAACAGCTCTTTTGAAATGCTTTGAAATATTTAAATGAAATGTACATTTTACCAATTTTTATTTGTGCTTCTGTGTTCTTCTTAACAAATTGTTTTAAAATAACAACCATTATCTACCATACTCATTTCTTTTTAAACATTGCTACCATATCACATCTTTGATTGCTTCTAAAGTATCATACAGCATTAGACTGGTAAAATTACAATGGTACCCATCAATCCTCCATTGTTGTTATCCACACCTCTCCATCTTGTGCAATCACCCACATGTCAGTGTTATTCCATGCACTCTTCCTTATACAAAAACTTGTTTACCTTCATAGGTAGAAAATCTAGGAAAAGTGATCACAGTTTTATTTCCCATTAAAACTGCCTCAAATCTCACTTGAGAGAGTACTCTATACCAGAGACTAACAGAATATTCAAAATAAATTTACTTTCTATCTAGTAGTTGAAAGTGTAATGAGAGTGTCTTACTACTTTAGAAGGTGGTCCGAGAAAATAAAGACCAGAGTCCCTCCTTATTTTGATATAAAAAAATACTGCTAATTCCTGGGAGTTAAAGCACAAAGGCTTTGATATCAATGTGCTCTCCCAAAACTAATGAAAGTAAGTTATGTGCTAACTGTGGCATTTAACACTCAAGGATGAAACAGATTTGTTTTGAAAACTAGAAATGTACTGTAAGAACCAAGTTGGCAGTTTAAGTAATATAGTGCAATATAATGTAGCACACCAAACACCTAATTATAACTGACATGAATGAAAAAACTACTATAATGTATATAATAAAATATTTTTATATTAAGTTAAATATAATGACTATGAAAACATACCTTTTACTGTTTGTCTGTGTTAATATACAGTAAATATATATAAAAAGGTTCAACTTAAGTGACCTACTGTAAGAGTTGAAAGGTAAAAGGACTGGATATAAAACAAAATGCAGAAAAATGTAAAGTTAGTTGGGGGCTATACCCAGAAGGAACCAGACCTAAAGCCAGGAAAAAATGCAGTGTGTCATTTAAAGTGTGTTTCTTTTTGTTTTGTGGAAGGTTTATTTTTGCTATACTTGAATAAAGTAAGATGAGTTGTTAATCTGTGGCCAGTCTGCATCTGTGCAAAGACACAACACTAACCAATTAGATACAGTATTCAACTGATTCCATTTAAAATGACAAAATTTAAAGACTGTTATGTTTCGAAAATTGTGAGAATGTCATCCAGCCCTTCATTATTTTCTCTGTGCACAACACAACCAAAAAAATGGTCAAGAGTGTGCTCTTTGATCATTGAATGAATAAGTGAAAGTAATAAAGAAATCACTTGTGAAAAGCTGAATTAAAAAGATTCAGGCACATGTTGCTCTGAAACAACAACTTTCCATGTTTAAGGCCTTGATGATGCACAGCAAGACCAAATGTTGACCATTTTCTACCAGTGCTTATAATAAATTTGTCATATTTGCAATCATCAACAAAAAGTCCACTTTTTCACAAGAGATTTTTTTCTAGGATGAATGTAATATTAGGTTGCAAACAGCCCGACATACAAACAATTGACACAGACTTTAAAGTTCCTCTGAAAGCACTTGTGGAAACATGTCTGTGCAGCCAGCATTTATCCTTTGTGTACAGTAAATAAGATAAAATGTTCTCTGTGTATTCACCCATTATTGTCTTTACAGCAAACTTATTGAAAAAGAATGAAAAGTTCATCTGACTTTGATTCCAAAACAAATAGAAATTCAGAGCTACTCAGAATATTATGTGTGTTATACAGTAATTAAAAAAACAAATTAGTATTAAAAAAGACTGTCACAGGTAGATAAATGTAAAGAATCAAGATATGTCAAATCAATTTTAGCTTTCAATTAATATACATTGTTTAACTGCTATGATAAAATCATTGTATTCCCTAAAATAAAAAGAAACCCTGCAAATTAAAGGATGAGTTTTGTATCCTAGTTCATGTTTGCATAGTAGTTATTGATGCTTACTTATTTTAAACTAGTGCTAACATGATTATACTATAAGGTTATTCAAGGAAACTCAATTAGAATTTGAAAAGGTATTTTGATTAAATAGGGAAAAAACAATAGGCAAGGTACCCTCAATGAACTAGATTCTAGCTGCCTAAATATTTTTTTCACAAACCACCTGTTAGATAAAAAAATAGAAAAGCTTATGTTCATAGCTTCAATATTAAGTATATTTTGCATATATATTCTATATACCCTTCAATCAGTGTAAGTCTGAAAGTAAAAAATAGATTGTACCCCAATAACTTGTTCTAAAAAAGCACAAAATTTATGAACGTATTTCTGAAACAGTTTTTGTTAAATAGTTTTGCATCTAGACATGCACACAAAAAAGATTTGTAAAGTTTATTACATCCTTCTATATAAAAGCGGTCGGGTGTCCTTCCGTCCCGTGAGTGCTACGCAGGCGCAGAGTTTCACACATGCCCCGTCCATTTTGCAATGCACGATGGGATTTGTAGTTTCGTTTTTCTAGGTAAAAGATGATTTTCTACTCCAGACTGTGCGATATCTTCTTCTTCTTTCTTACTATATAAAAGCGGTCCTTCCATCCCGTGACTGGAAAGCGTAGCGGTATTCCGCTTATTACAGACTTACTACTTGCAGCTTGCGGTACGAAGTGACATGATGTGAGCAGAGTTCTGGTGCTCCTATCGTTCCCTTGCTTTTGTGCGCGATGCGCTGGAAAAATAGATAAAATTATGTCTCTGGAAATAATTAATGTTGATGGAGTACAAATGCCTCACCGCATAGTAAATATCAGGGGGGTTCAAAAGGGCGACCTCAATATAGAAAAAAAGTTTAAATTTCATCACAAAAATAACAGAAACTACGAGTATTAAAGTAATACCGCTCAAATGCAATATAACCAAATTAATGAGTTTGTATAAAATATCAAATTGATCTACATATTGAATTGCCTTAAGAAGTGGTCAACTTAAAAGTCGGTCACCTTAAAAGGCGGGTCAGCCTAGTACATTGTATATATTGTGATACAACCAAGGTGCCAGTGAGCCCCAAACCCCAAACACAAAGACACAATACATTAACATTCCCGTCCTGGGTTCAAATAATGGATGATTTATTGTACAATAACTCCAAAAAGTAACAAAACACAAGTTATCTCTTCACAATCATCTCTCCTCTCCTCCTCTCTCTCCACCATCGTGCCCTCCTCCAGTCGAGTATTGCCTTCCTTCCTCCCAGCTCCGACTTGCCTGTACAAGGGAACCTGGCCCCTTTTATTGAGGACTCAGGAGTACTTTTTGCGGCGGGCTGCTGCCAATTGGAAGCAGTTCCCTCTTGTGGACCCCAGCAGGGCTGCTCTGCTGGACTATATTTCCCAGCATGACCTCACAGGTGGTGCAGTGGTAGTGCTGCTGCTTTGCAGTAAGGAGACTGTGGAAAATTGTGGGTTTGCTTCCTGGTTCCTCCCTGTGTGGATAGTGCTTTGAGTACTGAGAAAAGCGCTATATAAATGAAATAAACTATTTATTAATTATTATTATTATGACCTACTAGTTTCTGACTGGGTGCCAATATCCAAGGCTGCAGACACCTAGTGTCCTGGGGGAATAAGCAATCCCCAGGGACAGTTCTTCCCTGTCGTCCTAGTAAGGGAAGGTACTTCAAATATGTCTGGTCAGGATGCCTGTGCATTTGCTTGGGGCTTCCTGTTCAGGTAAGGAATCTTCTCCTCTGCTTGGGATGTCCAGCTATCCATTAAGGTACACCATTCTTCCCTCTCTTGGCTGGGATTCCTTTTTGTTCACTCGGGACCACCTGTCCGGGTAAGAGATCTTCCCGATTCCTTGTTGGGATGCCTGTCTATCCTGTGTGGAACCTGCAATATATAAATACAACTGGAGTACATTTAATTAAGTTCAATTATAGAAGAACAAAATAATGTAATTTTGACAAATGCACACTGGACCTTGTTTGACAGTTAGAAACAATGACAGAAGTAAGCAGAAATTCAGCTAACGCTCAAGAATGTTTGATTTGTACACCACAATGCAAGAAGGAGTTTACCTTAATTCACTTTACACTATGACCTCTTTAGCCTGGCCTTGCTCATGCAGTCATATGCATGTTAATGGGTACTCAAGATATAAAAGGACACTGAAACATGTCTATAATTCTATCACTCCTCCCTTTTTGGCTTCTGTCCTGGTAAGCCCCACTGTGAGTACAGTGGCTGGAGAAGAGTATACTAGGAGTGGTTGATTGTCCCATTATACTGCAGGTGTCCTAAGGAGACCCCGAGGAAGTTAGAAGAAATAAATAACTGTCCTCTGATTTTAATAAATGGTTGTGAAATCCTTAGTTACAATAACAAAATATCAGTCCTTCGCATCGATGTTAAGGAATTGTAGCCCAAGAACACTAGTAGATTTTTTAACAATGAACTGCTCATTTCAATTTCAGATACATAATTGGTATTGGGTTTTGATGTGAACCTTCATTAGGTCAGTCTAAACCTTTAATTTTGCTTTGTTTCAGATATTGTCTTGCTTCATTACCCAACTGCAATTTAACCTCAGCATCATCTCATGGATGAATGACCAGGCAATTCCCTAACAAAGTTTCTGCTACAAAGTAGAATTCATGGTTCTTCAGTTATGAAAATCGTCCAGGTTTTGAAACAACCAAGCCTCCACATCTTCACATTACTACCACCATACTGAACTGCTGGAATGAAGTTCTTACTGTGGAATGATTTGTTTGCCTTATGCTTGACATAATAGGAATAATGTTGTTCAAAGGGATCAACTTTTGTGTTATTTATCCATTGAAAAGTCATCCCAAATTTAGAATCACCCAGGTTCTTCATGAAATGAGAGGCAAGTTTTCTTCTTGGATTAGAGGGGTTTTCACCTTGCTACTCTTCACTGAAGCTCCCTAGTATTTCTTTGATTGTGAACTTTAGAAACTTGACATTTGCTGAGGTAAGAAAAGCCTGGAGCTCTTTGGATATTTTCAGGATCCAACTTTACTTTATGCTGTACCATTCAAATAACTTTGGAAGGCTGGTCCCTTCTGGGAAAATTCACTGTTGTACCAAGCGTTTTCCATTTAAAGGTTATGGCTTTATATTTATTGAACATAGTTGGCTGGAATCAAGAATTGCCAAGTTCAAACAAATGACTTAACTTAATGAGGTTAATTTAATTGAAGGGAATTACTACTTACTGCCAGCTGGTTTTGGATAACTTGTTCTTTGAATAAACAATGTAAAAAATTTTCTTTATTTACTCAGATGCCCTTTATCTAATAGTTGTTTCAAGTAGTAGACCCGAGAATATCTAGTGTCAAACATTTAATGTAAAAGAGGAAATCAGGAAAGAAGAAAACATGTAGAGTATGTGATATTCAGTAGTTGCAGATATTAATGGTCAGAAATTTTAGTGGTTGCAGGTTTTCACACTCATGTAAAAATATAAACCATTCTCTTTTTTATTCGAGATTTTATTAATTTTATTGCAATCATTCCATACAAATCAATCAATTTTTACAAAAAGTAGGATTAAGAACAAGTTGACCCACACCCCTGAGAGAGAGAGAAAGCAAGGCCAACGAAGTAAAACTTAAGGCTTGTAAACATACCTAAATTGATGAGTTTGATAAGCCAATAGAGATGAATGGAGAAGAAAAAGTCCTCTGTACTTTAAGAGCTTATTCTAAAATATTACTGATTAGATCCTGCCATGTTTTGAAAAAAATCTGTACAAATCCTCTAACTGAGTACAGTATTCAAATTTTTCCAATTTCAAATAGTATAAATCATCGGTTTCCCACTGACTTAAAAGAGGTGAGTTAGGATTCTTCCAGTTTAGCAAAATCAGTCTGCGTGCCAAAAGTGTCAATGCAATCACAGTTTGTTTGTCCTCCTCCACTTTAAACCCATCTGGAAGAACCTCAAACACAGCTGTTAATGGGTTAGGAGGGATTGTGAGACCAAGGCTGTCTGAAAGGTAATTAATAATTTTGGTCCAGAATGATGTTAATTTGGTGCAGGACCAAAACATGTAACCCAGTGAGGCTGGGACTTGATTGCAGCGTTCTCAGGTTGGATCTTGCCCTGGAATCATTTTGGAGAGTTTTAGGTGAAACAGATGTGCTCGATATATAATTTTGAGTTGAATAATTGTATGTTTTGCGCATATGGAGCTCGAGTGAATTCTCTGCATTGCTATTTTCCACTCCTTTTCTGATATATTGATTAAGAGATTTTTCCCAGTGTCCTCTTGGATCTTTGAAAGGGAGGGACTATAAAATAATTTTATATATTGCAGAGATGGTGTCTGAGTCCTTGAGATTGAGCAATATTTTTTCCAGCATGGACAAGGGTGCAAGATGAGGAAAATCAGGCAAGTTCTGTTTAACAAAGTTCCTAATTTGAAGATAGTGAAAGAAATGTGTAGCTGGAATGTTAAATTTGGAATGTAATTGTTCATAGGATGCAAATATGTTGTCTATATAAAGATCTCTAAGCAAGTTAATCCGAAATTTTTTCCAGATATTAAAAACTGTGTATGTTTGCGAAGGTTGAAAGAGGTGGTTCTCTTGCAGAGGTGCCACAGATAAAAGCTTCTCCATCTTAAAATGTTTTCTAAATTGGTTCCATATTCTGAGTGAGTGAAGCACAATTGGGTTATTAGTATATTGGCAATAACTTGCATTTATTGGGGCACAGAGCAGGGAATATAAAGAAGCACTGCAGGATTTTACTTCTATTGCGCACCAGGCCTGTGTATGTTCGTTTATTTGTGTCCAGGTTTTTATAGCCTGTATGTCTTCTGCCCATTAATAAAACTGGAAGTTAGGTAGAGCCATGCCACCTTCTGCCTTTTGTCTTTGTAGGGTCGCTCTTTGGATATGTGGATGTTTTGAGATCCAAATAAATGAGGTTATTGTTGAATCTAATTGCTTAAAAAATGATTTATTGATGTATATGGAATGCTTTGAAATAAAAAAGGAGCTTAGGAAGAATATTCATCTTAACAGTGTTAGTTCTTCCTGCTAGAGTAAGATGAAGGGTTGACCAGCTATGCAAGTCTTGCTTAATTTTTTCCATGCGGACGGCAAAATTTTGTTTTTTGTAAAGAGCTTTATATTTACTTGTGATGTTTAGCCCGAGGTATTTAAACTGTTCTGCAATGAATAAAGGTAAAGTGTCTAATCTAATATTAAATGCTTGAGAATTCACTGGAAAGAGTACACTTTTATTCAGATTAATTCTGAGACCATAGATCTTTTGAAATTCTGTGAGTGCTGTTAAGACTGCAGGCACAGAATTTTGTGGGTCTAATATATACAGTACCATATCATCTGCATATAGAGAATTTTTTTGTTCCAGCCCTTCTCTGATAATCCCCTTTATCTAATCAGCATTTGAACAGTGTATTGCCAGTGGTTCAATGGCGATTGCAAACAGCAGCGGTGACAAGGGGCATCCTGGTCTGGTACCTCGTTCTAGTTTAAAGTAGTCTGAACAAATGTTGTTGATACAAATTGGACCATATGGATTGTTATATAGTAGTTTGATCCATGCACAAATGTTCGGGCCAAACCCAAATTTCTCGAATTTAGTAAAAAGGTATTTCCATTCAATCATGTCAAATGCTTTTTCTGCATCCAATGATAATAATATTTCTGGGGTGTTTGACTTAGTTGGTGAGTATATTACATTAAACAGGCATCGAAGATTTGAGGATAAGTGTCGACCCTTGATAAATCCAGTTTGATCTTGTGATATTACCGAGGGGAACACTTTCTCCATCCTTCTAGCTATAATTTTTGAGAGTATCTTAATGTCATTATAAAAGTGAAATTGGTCTGTATGATCCACATTGTAATAAGTCCTTATTTTGTTTAGGAAAAACGGTGATTAATACTTTGAAAAGTTTGAAGTAGAGTTTGATTGTCTCTGGCTGGAGAATTTCTTATAAAATTGTACAGGGTAGCCATCAGGGCCTGCTGCTTTTCCACCTTGAAGTGACTTTATAGCATCTAGAAATTCTGATAACGCCAGAGGTTTATCCAGTTCCTCCACACTAGGAGTATCTATTTGCGGTATCTGTAATGTATCCAAAAATGCATTAGATTGTGTGTTGTCTTCTTTAAACTCAGTAGAATATAAAGATTTATAGTAGTCTCTAAATGTGTGCATTATATTTTTGTGGTCGATGATTTTGTCTCCGTTCGTGCTGGTGTTTACTGGGATTGCGTTGCATAATTCTTGCTTGTGAATTTGTTGAGCTAAAAGCTTATTTGCTTTCTTTCCGTGTTCATAGTAATGATGTTTGGATTTATAAATTAGTTGTTCAGTTTCTTTAGTTGTCAAGAGGTTTAGTTCTGAATGCAGAGCCTGCCTTTTCCTATGTACAGCCTCTCATGTTTTTCATCTATTCTAGTAATTTCGCTTTTTAGCTCTGCTACTTTCTTGGTTTCGAATTTATTTCTGTGGGAAAGATATGAGATAATCTGTCCTCTTAAGAAGGCCTTAAGAGTTTCCTAGAGTATTCCTGCAGAAATCTCTGAGGATGTATTTGTCTCTAGGAAAAAAACTGATTTGTTTGGATATAAATTCAGTACAATTCTCATTTGCTAATAGAAGCGGGTTGAGACGCCATCTGCAAAATGAGTGTGTGGGGCATAGTGACTTTAGCTCCAAGATCAGAGGTGCATGGTCAGAAATAACAATAGCATCGTATTTGCAAGATTTAATCGTAGGCAAGAAATTGTTATCTATAAAGAAATAATCAATTCTTGAGTAGCAATGATGTACTGGTGAGTAGAAAGAATATGTTCTTGAATTTGGGTTTAAAAACCTCCAGGGGTCTGATAAGTTGTGATCAGTTAAATCTTTAATCTTTGTGATCAGTTAAACTATTATCTTTGCAGTGTTAGATGTCGTCCCCCGTGTGTCAGAAGTCCTATCTAAGAGAGGATTTAAAACACAATTAAAGTCCCCAGCCATTATAATTTTATGAGTGCTCACATTGGGAATGGATGCAAATAAATTTTGTATAAATTCCTTATCATTGACATTAGGTGCATAAGCATTTATCAAAATCATTTTACAGTTAGATAAGCTGCCCATGACCATCACATATCTCTCTTCAGGATCCAATACTACATCTGATGCTGCAAATGAGACTGTTCTATATATAAGAATTCCCACACCTCTAGTTTTCTTTGTAAAGCTAGAATGGAACATTTGGCCAGTCCAGTCTTTTTGCAGCCGGAACTGATTCTTGCTTAGTAAGTGGGTCTCCTGTAAAAATACTATTTTAGCGTTTAAACCTGTTAGATGAGTGAGTACTTTCTTTCTTTTTAATTCGTGATTCAGACCTTTAACATTCCAGCTCACAAAGTAAACTGTCCCATTATGGAGACATTGATTCTGAATTTTTGATGTCATTTTGTAGTCTTAACTGGAATTGAGACAGCTTTAACCTTAATTCCCTATTTCCCCAAGAGTTATTGCCATGCAAGTAGGTTGGGCGTGCAGTGGGTGTCAAAAGAAGGGGGTCAATACAACACAATACACAGAACAGAACAAATCCTTAATACAGCATAATAATAAAAATTTTAGAAGTACGGAGCAGAATTTAACAGTAGATGATATCACATAATAAGATTTGGATATTTTTAGAGTCCTGGAGACCTCATCCATCAAGCTGTCTCCCCATTTGGCCATTCCATGGCTGAAACGTTGTCGATGAAAGGACCCCTTCTTTCCCATGATTCCTGTGATCCTCCATCAGGGATGACTTTACCATAGGCAGGTAAACAACTTGGCAGTTGGGCCGTGGCACCAATTGCCACATTTGGGTACCGAGAACAGAAACAGAATAGGTGAGGGTTAGTATTCAATTCTAACTATCATGTTACTAATGTTTTAGTGCTAATAACTAACAACAGAGATGCAGTATGTACAGTTAATCAGCAGCTCTAGTCAGGATATGCTAAACTGAAGTAGTGACTCTTCAGCCGGGATTTAAAGGCTGAGACCGAAGGGGCATCTCTTATAGAAGCAGGAAGACCATTCCACAGTTTAGGGGCCCTGTAACTAAAAGTTCGACCTCCCACTGTTATTTTAAATAATCCTTGGAATCCTAAGCAGACCGGCATCTTGAGATCTTATTGTGCGCTCAGGTTTGTAAGTCATGATAAGTTCAGACAAGTAAGCCGGACCTCAGCCATTTAATGCTTTATATGTTAAAAGGAGGATTTTGAAATCAGCCCTATACTTAACCGGGAGCCAGTGTAAGGATTTAAGAACTGGACTTATGTGTTCATATTTTCTTGTTCTTGTAATAATTCTTGCAGCCGCATTTTGGATTAACTGGAGGCTGTATAAAGAACAGTTTGAACAGCCAGTGAACACCACATTGCAGTAGTCAATCCTACTAGAGATAAATACATGAATTAATTTCTCTGAATCCTGTTTATTTAGAAAGCGCCTTAATTTCCTAACATTTTTAAGATGGAAGAAACATGTTTTGGACAACTTTGTAATATGTGCTTTAAATGACATGCTAGAATCAAAGATAACTCCTAGATTGCGGGCTGATTCAGTAAAATTAATTGGGATTCCAACTGAGTTAAATGACAACAAAATATTGCTGTGATCAGCGTCATTCCCTCCAACAATTAACATCTCTGTTTTATCTGTATTTAAAGACAAGTAGTTCTCATTCATCCATTCCTTTAATTCACTAACACAACTAATTAAAGACAACCTCGGAGAAACTTCACTTGATTTAAATGAAAGGTATAACTGGGTGTCATCTGCATACGAGTGAAAATTAACATTATGTTTCCTAATGAGAGATCCCTGTGGAAGCATGTAAAGTGAAAACAGTAAAGGTCCCAGTACTGAGCCCTGCGGGACACCATATTGAACTTCTGTGTATAATGATGGAGTACTGTCAGCGCATTTCTGTACATATTGGAATCGATTTGATAAATAAGAACTGAACCAAGCGAGCACAGGGCCTGTGAGCCCAACATCGTTTTCTAGCCTGTGCAGTAAAATAGAATGGTCAATGGTGTCAAATGCTGCACTTAAGTCCAACAACATAATTACAGTGGAGTTTCCTTCATCAGAGGATATCAGAATGTCATTTACAACCCGTGTTAGTGCAGTTTCTGTACTATGACCAGTGTAAAAGCCAGACTGGAATTTCTCAAATAAATTGTAATGCGTAAGGTGTGACTGAAGCTGACTGGCGACTACTTTTTCTAGTATTTTAGAGAGAAATGGTAAATTTGAAATAGGCCTATAATTATTTAGTATGTGTGGGTCTAGGTCTGACTTTTTAAGTAAAGGTTTAATGACTGACACTTTTAGTGCATCAGGTACGGTGCCATGCAGTAATGAACTATTGATAACGGTAAGAATAGGCGCTGCAAGAACATCCATTGCACTTTTTACTAGTTTTGTTGGCACTGGATCTAGGGAACAAGTAGTGGGCTTCATTTTAGTAATTAAAGTTAAGACTTCCTGGTGAGTTACAGGATTAAAATTACTAAAGTGCTGAATGCAATGTGCGGCAGGGTCTGCTAAGCTAGTATTTGGTGTGTACTGTGATGCTGAGATCTGGGATCTTATATTTTTAATTTTCTCATTGAAGAAGTTCATAAAGTCTGTACTGCTAATATCTGTTGGTATTTTGCACTGTTGATCTGAATTGCCATTTGTTAATTTAGCCACTGTTCTAAATAGTACCCGAGGATTTTTATTATTGCTATCAAACCCGGGGAATGGTGTTAGAAAGTGGTTCAGAATAAGCATAGTAAGTCTTAATGCAGTAATAACAATAACAATAAACCAAGGGTATGATTTTAAACAGTCTCCTTTAGGGTAGAGAAAAAAAAAGAAAAGAAATTCAGCACAAACGTCTATATCTGTAATTAAAACATAAACAGATAGCGTCCGAGTAATACAAAGGATATATAATTATAAAAACCCGTATCTTACCAAATAGATCAAGCAGTAGGTTATTTATCCTTGCCATGTCATAACAGGCTACGACTTACTATTGTGTTTCAGAATAGTGACGGGATCAGCTTTCTTAATTCCTTTTCTGCTTCTTCTTTGCTGGCGAAGACATAGAATTGACCTTGCAATTCCACTTTCAGTTTGGCAGGATACAAGAGGCTGTATTTGATATTGGCTTGCCTTAACCGCTGTTTGATGTTATAGAAGGCTGCACGTTTAGTAGCTGTTGCTGGAGAGAAATCAGGGAAGATACGAATATGGTTATTTTCATATATAATTTCTTGCTTGTGTCTGAGGAGTGCCATCACCTCTAGCTTAAATAATAATCTCTCGAAGCGAATAATAAAAGATCTAGGTCTAACGGTATTTGATCCGTGTATGCGATAAGCCGCTGCTATCTCAGAATCTGCTTTAAAGTCCTCTCCAATTATTTTAGAAAAGAGTTCAGCTGCGAATTTCACTGGGTTTGGACTTTCTCGATTCTCAGGTAGATCTTTGATTCTAATATAATTCCTTTTGCTTCCATCTTCCAAAGCAGCAAGTCTGTCTCCGAGTTTTTTGCATTCAGAGTTGGCAGTTGTTGCTTTTTGTTCAGCACTGGCAGCTAGATTTTTGGCTGTTTCAATCCGAGTCATGAATGTCTCCTTGACATCCTCCAGTTGATCAGCAAGTGTGCTCAGTTTAAACAAGGTTTCCTGAATGTGCTCTTCAAATTTATCCAGCACCTGTCACAGCTCCAGTCGCAGCTTCTCATTTGCCTTTTCCCTTGCCTTCTCATTTGCCTTCTCGCTTTTCTTTATATCTTTCTTTACCTCTTGCATGAGCTCAGCGATCTTCACCTTCAGTTCAGACAGATCAATTCTGCTTTCGTGCACCATAGGTGAGGTAACAGGCTCTATTGTAGCCAGTGTTCCCCGCTCATGTGGAGTAGTTGAAAGCGCGGACTGCAAGGCTTTTCCAGTTTCAGATGATCTTCTCCAGTCGGCGAGCTATCGTGACCTGCGTCACTCACACTCGTACATTCGCTCCCCATTTCAATATCAGCCAGAGACAATGTAGCAGACTGTGGTCCCAAGGAGTCTGGGCTTTTGCACATCTGATCCAGGTCAGTCTCTGAAAGGCCGTACCTTGAACTTTGGCTTGCCGATCTGAGCTTGGATGTAGCTTTAGTTTTCGTTTCTTTCGGAACCCCTTTCTTGTTGGCCATATTAATATATGCTTGCATATACTGTAGTAGTGTCCTCAGGTTGGATAAATATAGGATATCTCAGGATAATAAGAAGATAATATCAATCTAAACCATTATCTGTTCCTAGATCTATCACCTAATGCAGTCTACACACCCTATTTATATTTATTATATTTCATTGTCATTCTTGTTGCATTTGCATATCTTGCTGCAGCCAAAGTCTCCTTTTTATAGTCATTTCCACTAACACTATTACAATTTACAGAATTATTTTTCTTTAGTGAGTATATGTAAATCTTTAGCCAAACGATTTGGGTAATTCTTTGTAAAATGTTAATGTTACTGTTTGGGAATTTTTCACTTTAATGGGTCATTTAAGAAACTATGGATTTCTTCTGTAAATAAACCAAATTTAGCTTAACTGTTACAGTACAATTCACCTTGTGGCCCTTTTTGAAGTGTGTATCATGAACTGAACCAAGCGAAGCTGTGGCTCTATAATGGACATGATTTTAAAGATTGTGTTCTCCAACACGCTCATTATGTTTCCAAAACATGGCCTCCTTAGCTAAATGATGCCAAGCCACTTTGCAGATATCAGCACACTCAAATTTTGTATCTTTTGAAATATAAATCCCACACAAAGCTACAGCTACATAATTCAGTGAAGAGCCCTGTCTATGCCTTACCTTCTTTAAATTTTGTGTTTCTTTTGTTAAATGATTATCCTTGTTAAGCAATAAAGCATGTTCAATTTGTTCAGAATTAAGAAACCTAAGCTATTATAGCCAGAAGTTTTAATTCAGTTTCTTTAAACTTCTATATTCATAAGATAGAATGTTACAAATACGTAAATAAGTAACTGTGTGTGCATAGGAGGGAGTATGTATGTGTATGGAACAGGTAATAATGAAACTACTAAAGATATACACTGAACATTTTTGACACTACTTTGAGAAAGACTGTGAAATGCACTTTAAAGTTTGAGGAGAATGGGCACATTTAAGCATAGCTCAAACCATTTGAATGTTTTCGAAAGTAACTTGATAGGGAGAGCTTAATGATCTTCATGGGGGTTGGTAGTACATGACAGGCAGTGCAAATCTGGGCAAACCTGAAGATATACATCCACAAAATATTAACCTTTTAATGTATTTGAGCAGCTCTGAGGATTTCTTCTTTAATTAAAAAAATTGCACAAATATTTACTCTCAATTTTGCATTTTTTATTTTCTTAAAAGATTTTTTCTAAAATATATGGTAATTTAGATATGAAAATGAATTTATCACATCATATATCTAATAACACAATACCAAATGGCAATATTTACATTTTATAGTTTCCAAATTATATTTTGTTTTATGTACATTTTATATGTGTTATCATGTTACACAGCTTATACAAAGGACCACAAATAAAAAAAAGTTATAAGAAATCTAAACTGATCTAGGAACAATTATTGGAGAATACACAGTAAATGCACTGGCAAATGACATTGTGGATTCAGTCACACGGAAATCTGTAACTCTTTGAAAGTATTATCATTTGCAAAACATGTTCTTAATTTAAAAAGCTGGAGAATCTATTATGTGCTTATAAACTTTTAATGGCCCATTACTTTATTGTTACAGTAGATTAAAAATTAAAATCTCCCTGTCTGAGATTATTACAGGTAAATATGACAACAGTAAAAGTGTACGGATGCAGCATTTTTTGTTTCTTCAGATATCTAGTATACCACTTGTGTATACCACGGGGTAGACATCTTTGAGGCTGCACTGCAGAAGACACGTGATGTATCCCCACCCTCCACTACCTTTCCCACCTCTTCTGATCACCATGGAAAAAGACACATTACTGTCATTTTAATCTTTCAGTCATCTACAAAAATCAACAATATTTAAAAAGAGTCGTCTATGGTACCCCAGCCCTTTTCCTTTTTTATTACAATGACATACTGCTGTAGATATCTGTAGGACATGTCAGATCAGTCAAATGGTAGCACATTCGCTGCCTTTCTGACCAGGAAGGCACTGCATGCTTACTATAATTTGGATATGCAGTATGCAAGGCACTGTAACGTTAAAAAAGTGTCACCCCCAGAGTTTGTGCTCATAAAGGGCAGAATTAGAAATTTGACCCTTCCAAGCTTGTCAGAAAGCAGGCTGTTGGGCCAGATTACAAAATGGCAAAATGGAAGAAGACTGATGAACAAATCATTGAATTAGTTATTAACAACTATTTCATTAATGCCCTGCCAGAATCTCTTCATAATTCAATACAAAAGCACTTCTGGAAAATCACAGAACAGTTCGTTAATCTGGTCAGCCAACACCCCACCTTGCCAGACCTTCGGGGAACAGATATTGATTGACTGCTAACGACAAAGGCATAGATCATACAAACCTGTCAAAAAAGAATAAGACTCAAGACATAAAAGAAAATACAGCCCTTCCCAGCTGCAGAAGATCCTCTTGTGCTGCTGCTACTGACAAATAAGTCATACCATTGCCAAGTATCTATAGCTGGAGGAGCATATGGAGTCTGCATGGAACCAGGAAAGACAATACTTTTTGTTGTCTGTGTTTACCTGTGTTTTAGCCAGGGTTAATTTCCTTTTCCTTTTTATTGTTGTATTTGTATTGTTATATTTTTTATATGTTTTTTGTTAACATGTAATTTTTAATAATATTATTTGGTGTTGTGTATACTAGCTCCAAGGCTACTTTCCCTGTGTTTTGAGGGTGGAATCCCAATAGGATGGGCCACTATGATATATCTGTTAATGGACTGACCACTGCTGTTAAATTCTGGAGAACTAATTTGTACAGTTTTGGCACTGGGTATTGAGTCATTATTATTAGTGAAATGCAAGTATTTTATAATGAGTGAGAAACAATACTTACTCATGACATTGCCTAAAATGAGTGTCTGAAACAACCGGTTTGTGAACTGGTTAACCCATTAAGCCCTTCAGTATCAGCAGACTGAAAAAAACTCACAGGTTATCTTTAGTGAAATACTGCCAGTGACTGTGACAAATGGTTTACTGTGACGCTTTCGTCAATTATAGTGATTAATTCCAAAAACCATTTCCTCCACGACACTATTATCGACAAACTGTAAATAGTACATAATCAATAAATATCTTTAGACTGGGGTTACTTGTAAATTGGTAACAATTAGGTGCAGGATTGCCAGAAGTAGCATAAAGCCAACACCAAACATGAAATCACTAATTAAAGTATTTAGATAAAACACTCTAAAATAAAGTAAATATATAAAATTTTCTGAGTTGCTACTACAAAAGAAACATGTGTTGTCAATATTAAGAAATGTAGCTAAATTAGTTTTACAAGGCCAAATGCTGTGTGAAACTCTCAAGTGTACTTATTGAACTTTATTTGAAATACAAAACTTAAAGGGTAACATCCAAGTTTTATGCCAAAAAATGTCTGCTGGTTTTAGAATTTAGAAATATTTTCCAAGTGGAACTACTTACTTTTTACTATATAAATACACTCTAATAAATGTGTTGGTACATTTATAACCAAAGATACAAACACCATTAATGTATAATAGTGCTTTAACACTCTCCAGAGAAAAAAAAACTGCATGTGGCACTTCATTAAATGTAATAAACATAGCTGTACTGCTCTCACTACTTTATTAAAATCTTCTGTTTTTAAGAAGTTTCCATAGGATAATAACTGACCAGATTGGACAAGAAAATCAGCAAACAAACATGCCGATTCCTTTCCAACCATGTACATAAATAGATTTATTTTAAACAGTTATATATCCATTGTTCCACAAAATTAACTTTATGGGTAGAAAAGCTGTGCACATAACATAATGTCCATGCTAGAGGAGTTTATTAAAAATATTTGGAAACTGGTAGTTCACATTTGCTATTAATACCTATGTAGAACATTTTAAAAATACCAATCAATCTTTCCCTGAATCCAAACATTTCCAATGCATTAATTAGGAAACAGTGCTCAACTGTATTGAATGCTTTAAAGAAATCTAAAAATAAAATAAGAGCTTTGGTATCTATATAGTCTGAATAATCTATGATATCTAAAACTAGTCTAATGTTAGAACAAATATGTCAATTGACCATAAATCCTATTTGAGTCACTTGAATAATCTGATTTCAGTAATTTGACTCAGAACATTTTTTAAGCAATTACCATTAATAAGGGTTAAAATTTTGCAATCCACATTTAATAATGTAATGGGGAATAAATTACATTAAATGAATGTCTTTACCAGATTTATCAAAACTTGTTTCATAGTTGTGGACAAATCATTAATCTTGAAAAAACTCATTTAACAATTCAAGTAAAGGGCCTTCTATAACATCCCAAAAATGGATAAAATGCAACAGATAAACATCACTTCTAAGACATTTACATAATTTCATTTCATAATTTCATCATCTGTCTCATGTTGAGATAGATAATCTTTGTAAATCTTTCTGAAATCATTTGAAATCACAGGAACATTATTTTTAATTTGCTCAATATATTCTCTGTAGTTTCCTTCCTGAAATTCAAATGAATAAATATTTTATAAAATGAAAAAATAATCAATTGTTTAGAATTGAAACAGATCTTAATTTCTGTTATTTTCTGAAATTGTCTGATTCTTAAAATTGTTTCAGAAGTGCAAAAAAAAAAAAAAAAAAAAGCTAAAATTCAATTTTCCCTTTTTCAGCCATTTTACATTTGAGCTTACATAGGCTCCTTTAGCTTCAGTTTATCCCTACGAATTTTATCTAATTGAACTTTGTATCTGTATTTTCTTATTCTTGTAATAATTCTTGCAGCAGCATTTTGAATTAAATGAAAGCTGTATAAAAACAATTTGAACATCCAGTGAACACCACATTTCAAAGTCAATCCTACTAGAAATAAATGCATGAATTAATATCTTAGTATCCTGCATATTTAGTAAATATGTTAATTTCCCAAAATATTAAAAATGGAAAAAAAACAAAAACATGTTTTGGACAATTTTGTAATGTGTGCTTAGTGTACTACGGAGATCTGGGATCTTATATTTTTAATTTTCTCACTAAAGAAGTTCATAAAGTCTGTACTACTAATGACTCTTAGTATTTTGCATGGTAGTTCTGATGTTAGTTGATCTAAATTATTTTCCACGATTACACTTGACTTCCTCAAAATATATATACATTTTGAAGCCAAATAACAATCTTCATTAGAGGTTGCACTGTCTATGTTTTAATCTGCGAGTTTATTGGTAATCTCAGAACCAAATCAAACATAATTAAGTACTGATCTGTAATGACTTAATTTAATGGAGTGATATTTTAAAAATGTTAATTTCAACTCTAAGTTATAATTAAATCTAACGCGTGGTTGTAATTATGAGTCATTTGTTAAAAGTATCAGTTTCCACATCAATGTGTACATTAAAATCTTCCATTAACACTATATGATAATAATCAATAGCCAAATCAGATAAATGTTTGCCCAATTTATTATGAACAATGAACATGGCCCTGGTGGTCTGTAGACTAGTCTTCATAATTCAAATCAGTGCCTCAAGGATGTGAAGTTGCCTAGAAGCGATTTGCATTCTGTCACAATGAATTATTCCAAGACCACCTTCTCAATCAGTATCTCTAGATTTATGAAGGAATGTGTATTCATCTGGTGACTCCAGACAAATCAGACTTTGTACTTAATATAATTTTATTTACCAAAGCAGCTTTACTTCCAAGACAAAAACTATTGAGCAGCATTTAAAACTGCATAGGTGTTTCTGAACTGGTAATATATTTTTTGCTTTAATTTGAAATAAGTTACTATTATAGGTGCCCCTGGAGGAGGATCTGATTTATCTTTTGGTCTAACTGTACACTTTATTTTTTGGTTATCAAGTAATTTAAAGTTTGCATCAAGACTAAATTTATAACATGACCCACAACAAGAATTATGGGTAATAGGTACAGGATTGTAACAGGCGGGATAAACAACATCCTGTGATTTACACACGTGGACAAAATTGTTGGTACCCTTCAGTCAATGAAAGAAAAACTCAAAATGGTCACAGAAATAACTTTAATCTGACAAAAGTAATAATAAATAAAAATTCTATGAAATTTAACCAATGAAAGTCAGACATTGCTTTTCAACCATGCTTCAACAGAATTATTTAAAAAAATAAACTCATGAAACAGGCCTGGACAAAAATGATGGTACCCCTAACTTAATATTTTGTTGCACAACCTTTTGAAGGCAATCACTGCAATCAAACGATTCCTGTAACTGTCAATGAGACTTCTGCACTTCTCAGCAGGTATTTTGGCCCACTCCTCATGAACAAACTGCTCCAGTTGTCTCAGGTTTGAAGGGTGCCTTTTCCAGACGGCATGTTTCAGCTCTTTCCAAAGATGCTCAATAGCATTGAGGTCAGGGCTCATAGAAGGCCACTTTAGAATAGTCCAATGTTTTCCTCTTAGCCATTCTTGGGTGTTTTTAGCTGTGTGTTTTGGGTCATTGTCCTGTTGCAAGACCCATGACCTGCGACTTAGACCAAGCTTTCTGACACTGGCCAGCACATTTCTCTCTAGAATCCCTTGATAGTCTTGAGATTTCATTGTCCCTGCACAGATTCAAGACACCCTGTGCCAGATGCAGCAAAGCAGCCCCAGAACATAACAGAGCCTCCTCCATGTTTCACAGAAGGGACAGTGTTCTTTTCTTGATATGCTTCATTTTTCCGTCTGTGAACATAGAGCTGATGTGCCTTGGCAAAAAGTTCAATTTTTCTCTCATCTGTCCATAGGACATTCTCCCAGAATCTTTGTGGCTTGTCCACATGTAGTTTGGCAAATTCCAGTCTGGCTTTTTTATGATTTGTTTTCAACAATGGTGTCCTCCTTGGTCGTCTCCCATGAAGTCCACTTTGGCTCAAACAACAACGGACGGTGCGATCTGACACTGATGTTTCTTGAGCTTGAAGTTCACCTTGGATCTCTTTAGAAGTTTTTCTGGGCTCTTTTGTTACCATTCGAATTATCCGTCTCTTTGATTTGTCATCAATTTTCCTCCTGCGGCCACGTCCAGGGAGGTTGGCTACAGTCCCATGGATCTTAAATTTCTGAATAATATGTGCAACTGTAGTCACAGGAACATCAAGCTGCTTCGAGATGGTCTTATAGCCTTTACCTTTGACATGCTTGTCTATAATTTTCTTTCTAATCTCTTGAGACAACTCTTTCCTTTGCTTCCTCTGGTCCATGTTGAGTGTGGTACACACCATGTCACCAAACAACACAGTGACTACCTGGAGCCCTATATATAGGTCCACTGACTGATTACAAGATTGTAGACACCTGTGATGCTAATTAGTGGACACACCTTGGATTAACATGTCCCTTTGGTCACTTTATTTTCAGTCTTTTCTAGGGGTACCATCATTTTTGTCCAGGCCTGTTTCATGAGTTTATTTTTTTTAATAATTCTGTTGAAGCATGGTTGAAAAGCAATGTCTGACTTTCATTGGTTAAATTTCATAGAATTTTTATTTATTATTACTTTTGTCAGATTAAAGTTATTTCTGTGACCATTTTGGGTTTTTCTTTCATTAACTGAAGGGTACCAACAATTTTGTCCACGTGTGTAAGATCACAAGACTGCGGTCTGGATGGTGCGCTGAGCAGTTAGTCAGGCAGTTTTTCTGCCATATTTTAGGGTAAAACAAAAGATACCCTCCAATTAGGATGTACACCACCTTCCTTGAAAATCCTAAGCCTTTCCCAAAAATCACCCCAAAAAAGCTGTGATTTTATTTGCACATCAGGTTTCTAGCCAACTGTGAAGGGAATGTTATCTGCTATAAATCACATCCCCTCTATATAATCTTGATATAGAATCAGACACAATTAAATTCTGACATTTTTTTTGCTTTGATGGATAGAGAGAGATGAAGTTCCCCTTTAAAACTTCTGATTGTTTAAATAAATATTGTTAGTGCCAACATGCAGCAATAAGGTAGATACTTCATCATCAGCAAAAAGATCAAATTTAGCTCTGTGTCAGATTTCTATGCCCTCGGAGGCATTTTAACATTAACTGCTGGTTTAACATAGTTTGGAATTCTAACATTCAGCACTATGGAATGATGAGCATCTCTGCCAGTTCTGAATTGGTGACCTGGGTACCAAGGGACTAAGGTTTGGCTTCTTAGACACCCCGTCTCACTATTATCCACTCACCATGTGGCTGAATTGGTGCTGCTGATTTTGGCCACTCATTTACTCCGGTGGAACCTGGAGAGACTGAAGGCAAATCAGAAGTGGCCAAATTGTCTAAACAGAGTCAATCCAATTTTTGATTTGGTTAATCAAGTTCTGAACGCAGTCCTCAAATTCACGTAGTTTCCTGACCGACTCTAAATGAGTTAAGCTGTCCGTATTGTTGGATGTAAAACTTGCACTGTACATGCTGTAGGGCTCACAGCATATAAACATGCTCTTGATGGGCAGAGAGCAGATGCAACTTACATTCAGTGCTGAGTTAATGTTTATTCCTTTCTGCAGTACCTTCGGTGCTTTCTGCATTTAGCTGAATCACCAGGGGCCTCATGTATAAATGATGCGCATGCACAGAAATGTTGCGTAAGAACGTTGTCACGTTCAAATTGCGATGTATAAAACTTAAACTTGGAGTAAAGCCATGCACATTTCCATGGTACCTCATACCCTGTCGTATGCAAGTTCTCCACTCGGTTTTGCAGACTGGCGGCACCCAGCGTCAAAGTAGTACTACTGTTCCTGTGTGGTTTATCTTTCTTTTTCAGGTCCATGTCCCTGACGCGGCTTTATAAATACACTGAAATTAACCGCATGTTGTTTATTAGTTAAATGCATCTGATTGTAATTAACCTGTAACAATATAATGTTCCAGAGAATGGTCAAACTATTCCAAATACCATAACTGCTTTAACATTGTTACTCTCACTGCAACTTCTTCTTCTTCTTTCAGCTGCTCCCGTTAGGGGTTGCCACAGCAGATCATCTTTTTCCATATTACTCTCACTGCACCACTTGGAGCAGCTGATCGGAAAGAGAATTATAGGCATACAGCATCAAGAACACGCTTCCTCAGCCATGCTTCCTATTTGAACTGCTTTTCACATGGCAAACGCTTCAAACCTTTTCTGTAAGGACCTTGCGGTTCAGAAAGAGTTTTATCCCAAGAGCTCTAAACGCACTCTATCAGTCCATCAACTGCTCCTTGTAGAACTGTTTGTACTTATAAGTACAATCACCTCACTGTTAACTTGTGATACAGTTATAATATTGCACAACCTGAGCCACTTTATAAAGCTCGTATTTACATATGATGACGATATCATTTTTAAGATGAAATGCAGAAAAATGTTTATTATACAGATAAAACTTTAACTTCATTTAAATAATCTATATTGTTAATAATTAAAGGACACAGTGTCACTAGGCTAGCAAGGATCTGGCGCTCCGCTCACGATTGTTCCTGCCTCGCACTGAATGCTTCACTGGGACTGGCGTGAGGGATAGAATAATTAAACATACAATATATTGCGAAGATATTTCAGTGTCCCTTAAAAGTGTTGAAGAATCGACGTTATAAGCCTACAGATGGCTTAACGTCTATTACAGAGCTGATTGTATGGCAATCGGTTACTTGGAGAAAGAAAAGGAAGGACAGGAATTGGAGGTTAGTATGTTTGAAAGAGACAGTACTGCAGGGGAGGCCTTAATCATGTGCAAACTGTGCACCTGCACAGGGCCTCCAAGCCAATATATATTGAATATGAAACAGAAAGAGAAAATAACGATAAAGCTAAAAACGCAGTGGCAAATTTCGGCAAAAGTTAAATGCTTGTGTCATGAGCACGAGGCGACTATGCAGTGTCCGCAACGGATGTGGCCATCCGCTGTGCATAAGATACCATATTGACATTGGCGGGTGATAAGGCCACCAATTCTTTCTCTGCCCAGGGCCGCCACGAGCCTACAGCCGCCCCAGAGTACTGCTGCAATAAATTATTTCATCGAAGGTCACACACAATCACTGCGCCACTGTGAAACCCATGTTTAATAACGTGCTTTAACTCCTATCATCATGAAAATGATATCACGTATACATCTCAGCATTTTAGTTATTCAGAGAGCTGTAATATCACGAATGTAATGGATTCTGTGTCCTGTTGGAGGGAGAAAGCCAGTTTAAGAAGCACTTAGTGATTCACACACATACAGCACATAGAAGAACACATACAAAACAAAGCATTTAACGTGCTACTTTAATTACAACGTGATTTGAGAAACTGTTTAATTAAACGATTTTAAGATGAAGTTTATGATGTTCTACTTTAATGACAAAATAAACTACGTGATTAAAGTGGAAATTTCGAGATTGGAGTTGACATTTTGTGCTTTTTCCCCACTGTGTGCCTTTTTTTTTCTCTGTACCCTAATAAGCTTTCATATGACACTCAGATAGTAGGCTACGACTCGCCTTTTCACGGCAACTTTGATATCTGACAACTTGTTTTTCATTTCGGGCACTGTGCGACTTTGTGAACTTGAGCTTTCGAGTTTCTCCGACACGCTATGTCAGTCGATCAGCTTCCTTATGTTGATTATACCACGGCTTGTATCAACAAATAGTATGTTTTTCCTTTGCCTCCACTTGGTATTCGCTGAAATTCTTATATTTTTCCCCCGTGCTTTTGCCATTGTCTTTTCACAGAAGGCTGAACTTAATGGCTATTTATATTGATTTGCATATTCAAAGAGGCGTAATTCTGGAGGAATTGGGGCGGTGCAGCATGCGTGTGCACATGCGTTACTTTTCACGCTGACCGGGATTTATGTAGCAGAACATGAAAGTTGGAGTATGCACAGATTCCAGCATCTGGATTTTTCTGTGCGTAAGCACATTTCGGCTTTTGTGCTTACGTCATGTTATAGTGCGAATTCTATGCACGGTGTTATGCATGAGGCCCCAGGAGACCGTCTGATTTAAGCTTTCACCACATGCTGGGAGATCGACTTTAGTTTCATAATGTTGATTACTTCTCCTCGTTATGTTGGTTTTACTCCAGTTGAATTTACCTGAGGATTTGATTAGTTTTCAACTATTCTTTTCTGGTGCTTGTAAAAAGCTATGTGTGTATGGGCGCTCCAGTACTTTTGCTCACTGCTTCTCCCATGCTTCTTGTCGCATAAGAAAAAGGAGGCCATTAATGTATTAGATGAATTATGCCTTGGTGGAAAATGATTTAAAGGAGTTGTTTGGTCAAATAAATGTGGTCTCTCCACTGATAAAGGTACAGATTTAACACTGTAGATTGGAATATTAAATGTCATTAACAGTTAGTTACATAAACTTCTGAACTCGAGTCATGCCTGGTTTTAACATCAAGGAGGTCCTACATCCACTGGGAATGAGTCTGACATACTGTTGGCACAGCAAACCAAGCTTCACTCCAATTGGACAGGGACGATTAGCCCATAACAGTCCTGGAATAGTACCCCATATTCCTGAAACCTCCTCTCCACATGACAGTCCAAGGGACATGGTCATATGCCTTTTCCAAGTCCACAAAACTCATGTAGACCAATTGGTCATACTCCCATGAACCCTCTAAGATCCTTGTGAAGGTAAAAAGTTAGACCAATTTTCCACACCCAGAATGAAATCTGCATTGTTTCTCCTGAATTCAAGTCTCAACCAACAACCAGATCCTCTTCTTAGGGAGGAAGGAAGAGGAGTGTGATCCCCCTAAAGTTGTAACACATCCTCTGGTTCCCATTCTTAAACACTGGAACCTCCACCCTAGTTTGCTAATCCAAAGGCACTGTCCCCTGCAGTGTTGAGGAGGCGTTGCAGCCAAGACAGCCTAACAATATCCAGAGCCTTTCAGAATTCTGGGAGAATATCATCCATCCTGAGAACTGCACCAAAGAAGAGTTTTTTTAATTACTTCAGTGATTTCAGCACTGGTGATGAGTTAGTCCTCCTCCCAGTCCCTAACTCTGCTTCCTCTTCCCCAATAGGGATCAACAGGAAAAAACCCAAAAACATTTGTTCCTTCTTCCTGGGTCACCTGGCAATTTGCCAAAAAAACATTTTGCGTCATAATGAAATTTATTTTCCATGCACTCACTGAACTCCTATACAGTTTTTGCTTCTGCCACTGCCACTGCACATCGTGCACAATGTGCATTATGTGGTGTGGTTTGGGCGGTGGATGAAGGTAGGTGCCTTGGATGACTAAACCTCAGCTGCCAAAACTGACTGTAAGTCAGTAATACACGTATGTGCTGTAAATGTCTTCAAAGCAGGCATTCAATCTTACAAAATGTTTGAGTGTGGCTGTCCTATCTACGACTATTGTCAAATTTGCACTGCACATGTGTGCTGTTTTCATGCAGGTATTGAGAACGGTCAAGTTTAAAACATTGTTAAATCTGTGTTTTTATTTTTGACATTACATAGTAGTTGGTTTTACTTCAGGATTTTATTAAGGTTAATTTTGTCTTTAATAATAAGTAAAGATTTTAAGCTACACTTTGAAAGATAGGTTTTCAGTTTTACAACACACATAATAAATATGTTTAACTGAGAGAATTTAAGTCTAGTTTAAAGGAGACTGAATCAGTCTAATTGACTAGAAAAAGTACTAAAAACTAATAACCAGAGCCAAAACACTAATAAAAAATGTGGTAAAAGTCTCTCTTTTTTCCCCTAACTAGTACTAGAAAGTTGGTTTCCTATTTATGAGAATCTAAAACTCAGGTGGAGAGTAATGACATGACATGTCGTGCAACTGCTGTGTCATGTGATTGGCAACAGGGATAGCAACTGTTTGGCAAAAAGGCCATAGCCATATCAAGACAGTCACAAAATGGTGGCAACCTTACAAAATAAAATGAATAAAGCATAAAATTACTTAACCTGTTAAAGAATAAACATACAAACATTCAAAAACAAAAATGACTTCTGTTTAGCTATTCTGTTTAAACTTCTGTTTAGCTATGTGTTCTAAATATGCCAGTCTAGCTTTTGTGGAAAATGGCAATATAATTCTTGAAACAGACCAGGTGTATGAACATCTTTAGTGTGTTTTCATGATCCATCTTCAGAGCTGTAGCCCTGCCAATAAAGCAAATAAAATACTAAGGTACCCTTATATTTAGTACTAGCAAAATACCCGCGCTTCGCAGCGGAGAAGTAGTGTGTTAAAGAAGTTATGAAAATGAAAAGCAAACATTTTAAAAATAACGTAAGATGATTGTTAATGTAATTGTTTTGTCATTGATATTGAGTGTTGTTGTCATATCTATCTATTTATATATATCTGTATATATATATTTATATATATCTGTATATATATATATCTGTATATATCTGTGTATATATATATATATATATATATATATATAGCAAAATACCTGCGATTGGCAATGAGAAGTAAAAAGAAAAGGAAACATTTTAATAATAACGTAACATGATTGACAATGTAATTGTTTTGTCATTGTCATGAGTGTTGCTGGCATATATATATAAATATATATATATATATATATATACACATCTATACACATATATATACACAGTTATATATATATACATATACACACATACATATATATACATACTGTATATATACATACTGTATATACACATATATTGTATATACTGTATATACACATTTATATATACAAATCTACATATATATATCCACATATATATATATATTAGGGGTGGGACTCGATAAAAAAATTAATCCAATTAATTAGAGGCTGTGTAAGAATTAATCTTGATTAATCGTATGTAATCGCACACGTAAATTTGCCCCAAATCGCAAATGGTTTTTTTTTTAATTTAAAAGTGTTTTAGTGGGCTTACAGAATCAAATAATAGACATGTACATGAATATTGTAAACTGAAGCTGTTTTAATTTCTGAAAAAAAGCCTTTAAACTGCATTTGAATTCAAAACAGAAACAAAAATATCATCCCTGGTTAAAATTGGGCAGACTTAAAAATAAAGTGGTAGTTTAAGTACTTTAAGTAGATTTTCAGAATAGTATTGTCTTTAAATAATAATAACCAAAATTTCAACATAAAGTGCAGTTATTCTTCTGAAAAAAATAAGTCAGAAACATAAAAGGTAATTTGACCAACTTAATCTTTAAACTCTGAGTAACCTTAGCCAAAATTATTTTGTACATTAGGCTAAAACAGTGAGATCATTGAACATTTTGTAATTAGATGTAATTAGAATTACTAACGGTCACGGAAGTCCAATGATCCCCAGTAAGAGCCACAAAGTCCGCTTTCTGTAATGCATCTAATTTTGCTTGCTTTTCAGTGTGCACAAAACCATGCTTTTATCAAGGCTTCTCGGGAAGTCGAAATGATCAGTCGTAGGAACGCTTTATTCCGACTCTAACATTTTTGTAGCTGTGATGTGTGCATCAGTGTAATGGATGTACCAGGAAATGATGCATTGACAAAAGTTCCCCTTGGAATTGAAAGTGTGATTAAATGCGTTATTTTTTTTTTTTATTAATTTTATTACAATCAATACATAGCAATCAATTTTTACAAAAAAAAAAAAAAAGAATTATGCTAAGAACAGATCGATCCCCACCCTTGAGAGAGAGAGCAAGCCAAACGGTGTAAAATTTAAGGCTTTTAAAAATACCTAAATCAACAAATTCTCTGTGCTTTATAAACTTATTTCAAAATATTACTGATTAGATCCTGCCATGTTTTGAAAAAAGTCTGCACAGATCCTCTAACTGAGTATTTGATTTTTCCAATTTTAAATAATATAACACATCAGTTTCCCACTGACTTAAAAGAGGAGAGTTTGGGTTCTTCCAGTTTATCAGAATAAGTCTGCGTGCCAAAAGTGTAGTGAATGCAATCACAATTTGTTTGTCTTTCTCCACTTTAAGACCCTCTGGAAGAACCCCAAACACAGCTGTTAATGGGTTAGGAGGGATTGTGAGTCCAAGACTGTCTGAGAGGTAATTAAAATTTTTGTCCAGAATAATGTTAATTTGGTGCAGGCCCAGAACATGTGACCTAGTGAGGCTGGGGCTTTTGCAGCGTCACAGGTTGGATCATGCCCTGGAAACATTTTGGAGAGTTTTAGTCGAGACAGATGTGCTCGATATATAATTTTGAGTTGTATAATTGTATGCTTTGCATATGGAGCTTGAGTGAATTCTCTGCATTGCTACTTTCCACTCCTTTTCTGATATATTAATTGAGAGGTCATTTTCCCAGTGTCCTCTTGGATCTTTGAAAGGAAGGGATTGTAAAAGGATTTTATATATTGTAGAGATGGAGTCTAACTCCTTGAAATTGAGCAATAATTTTTCCAGCGTGGATGAGGGTGCAAGATGAGGAAAATCTGGAAGGTTCTGTTTAACAAAGTTCCTGATTTGAAGATAGTGAAAGAAATTTGTAGCTGGAATGTTAAATTTGGAATGTAATTGTTCATAGGATGCAAAGGCGTTGTCTATATAAAGATCTCTAAGCAAGTTAATTCCAAATTTTTCCAGATATTAAAAACTGCATATGTTTGTGAGGGTTGAAAGAGGTGGTTCTTTTGCAGGGTGCCACAGAAAGAAGCTTCTCCGTCTTAAAATGCTTTCTACATTGGTTCCAGATTCTAAGTGAGTGGAGCACAATTGGGTTATTAGTGTATTGCCGATAGCGTGTGTTTATTGGAGCACAAAGCAAGGAATACAAAGAAGTACTGCAGGATTTTACTTCTATTGCGGTCCATGCCTGTGTATGTTCTTCTATTTGTGTCCAGGTTCTTATCGACTGTATATTTGCGCCCAGTAATAAAACTGGAAGTTAGGTAGAGCCATGCCGCCTTCTGCCTTTTGTCTTTGTAGGGTCGCTCTTTTGATGCGTGGATGTTTAGAATTCCAAATAAATGAGGTTATTGTTGAATCTAATTGCTTAAAAACGATTTATTAATGTATATTGGTATGTTTTGAAATAAAAAGGAGCTTAGGAAGAATATTCATCTTAACAGTGTTAATTCTTCCAGCTAGTGTGAGATGAAGGGTTGACCATCTATGCAAGTCTTGTTTAATTTTTTCCATGCAGACACGAAATTTTGTTGATAAAGAGCTTTATGTTTACTTGTGATGTTTACGAGGTATTTAAACTGTTCTGCAATGATAAAAGGAAGGGTGTCTAATCTAATATTATATGCTTGCGAATTCACGGAAAGAGTACACTTTTATTCAGATTAATTCTGAGACCAGAGAGCTTTTGAAATTCTGTGAGTGCTGCTAAGACTGCAGGCACAGAATTTTCTGGGTCCGATATATACAGTACCATGTCATCTGCATATAATGAGATTTTCTGTTCCAGTCCTTCTCTGCTAATCCCCTTTATCTGATCAGTATTTCGACAATGTATTGCCAGTGGTTCAATGGCAATTGCAAACAGCAGTGGTGACAAAGGGCATCCTTGTCTTGTGCCACGTTCTAGTTTAAAGTAGTCTGAGCAAATGTTATTGATGCAAACTGAAGCTTCTGGGTTAGTATACAGTAATTTAATCCATGCACAAATGTTGGGCCAAACCCAAACTTCTCCAAAATAGTAAAAGGTATTTCCATTCAATCATGTCGAATGCTTTTCTGCATCCAATGATAATAATATTTCTGGGGTGTTTGATTTAGTTGGTGAGTATATTACATTAAACAGGCGTCGAAGATTTGAAGATAAGTGTCGGCCCCTAATAAATCCAGTTTGGTCTTGTGATATTTCTGAGGGAGCACTTTCTCCATCCTTCTAGCTATGATTTTAGAGAGTATTTTAACGTCGTTATTCAGAAGTGAAATTGGTCTGTATGATGCACATTGTAATAAGTCCTTATTTTGTTTTGGAAGACAGTGATTAGTGCTTGGCGAAAGGTTTGTGGAAGAGATTGGTTATCTCTGGCTTCTGTAAATGTTGCTAATAGGAGGGGGCTAGCTGAGCGGAGAATTTCTTGTAAAACTCTGCAGGGTAGCCGTCAGGGCCTGCTGCTTTTCCACCTTGGAGTGACTTTATAGCATCCAGTAATTCTGATAATGACAGAGGTTTATCGAGCTCCTCCACACTAATAGCGTCAATTTGTGGTATCTGTAATTTATCCAGAAATGCATTAGATTGTATATTGTCTTCTTTAAACTCAGTAGTATATAGGGATTTATAGTAGTCTCTAAAAGTGTACATTATATTTTTGTGTTCGATGATTTTATCTCCGTTAGTGTTAGTAATTACGAGATTGCGTTGCATACATCTTGCTTGTGAATTTGTTGCGCTAAAAGCTTATTAGCTTTCTCTCCATGTTCATAATAATGATGTCTGGATTTGTAAATTAGTTGTTCGGTTTCTTTAGTTGTCAAGAGGTTTAATTCTGAATGTAGAGCCTGCCTCCTCTTATGTAGAGTCTCGCTTGGTAGTCTGGCATGTTCTTCATCTATTTTAGTAATTTCGCTTTTTATCTCTGCTACTTTCTTCGCTCGGATTTATTTCTGTGGGAAAGATATGAGATAATCTGTCCTCTTAAGAAGGCCTTAAGAGTTTCCCAGAGTATTCCTGCAGAGATCTCAGGGGATGTATTTGTCTCTAGAAAGAATTCAATTTGTTTGGATATAAATTCAGTACAATTCTCGTCAGCTAATAGAAGCGGATTGAGACGCCATCTGCGGGTGAGTGTATGGGGCTTAGTAATTTCAGCTCCAAGATCATCGGAGCATGGTCTGAAATAACAATAGCATCGTATTTACAAGATTTAATCTTAGGCAAGAAGTTATTATCTATAAAGAAGTAATCAATCCTTGAGTAGCAATGATGTACTGGTGAGTAGAAAGAATATGTTCTTGAATTTGGGTTTAAAAACCTCCAGGGATCTGATAAGTTGTGATCAGTTATAAACTTTGTAATTATCTTTGCGGTGTTAGTTGCGTTCCCCTGTGGAGGAAGTCTTATCTAAAAGTGGATTTAGAACACAATTAAAGTCCCCAGCCATTATAAGTTTATGAGTGTTCAGATTGGGAATGGATGCAAATAAATTTTGTATAAATTCCTTATCATCAACATTAGGTGCATAAACATTTATCAAAATCATTTTACAGTTAGATAAGTCTCCCATGACCATCACATATCTCCCTTCAGGATCCAATACTACATCTGATGCTACAAATGGTACTGTTCTATGTATGAGAATTCCCACCCCTCTAGTTTTCTTTGTAAAACTAGAATGGAACATTTGGCCAGTCCAGTCTGTGCTTGTGCTAATAAAGGGAAACATTTTAAAAATAACGTAACATGATTCTGCGTTAACCGAATATTTTTTCATACGTCCCAAACCAAGGAGATCTGAGGTAAAATGAATCAGTAGCGCGCGTACATACTCAGTGCATCCCCTCTTGGGAATCGAACCTCGAATGTCGGCATTAGAGGTGAAGACTCTACAATTGAGCCACAGAATGTGGCTTGTCTATCTTGAGTATGTACTGTAGATAGGGGTATATATATACATTTAAATATATACCCGCGTATCGCAGTGGAGAAGTAGAAGTTATGAAAAAGAAAAGGGAACATTTTAAAAATAGCGTAACATGATTGTCAATATACAGTAATTGTTTTGTGAGTGTTATTGAATGTTGCTGTCATCAAGGATTTGATTATCATTATTTCTTTCAATCAGGGTCGTATTTGTACGATGTGTTTTGTTCAAGTTACATTCCGTGTTTGTCAATCGTTGTAAAGATGACAGGTTTCATTCATCGATTCGTTTCTTACTGCATCAATAAACAGCTCGTCTTCTTCTTTATCTGAGACCTGACACACTGCATGCACGGGTTTTTTTTACACTGTCTTCCTTTAGCGGGACATTGACTTTTTCCACCGTGTGCTTTGTTTCCACAGTAGCTGCATTTATGAATATGCTTATCAGACGCTTCATATTTTTGCTGCCTTTCAACTGTGTAATTCGGTTTTTGTTCACGCTCTTTGGAACTGTTGCTTTTTATCTGTGCACTGCGTCAGTTCACGTGAGCCACTCGGTGTACTTGCATCGAAGGTTCCCAGCTGTGCTGGTGCCATCTTGTGCTATGTCCATAGCTTTATTTAATGTTACCTTAGTCCTGGCACTTAAAACTTTCTCTCGCAGTTTCGCTGAGTTTGTGTCAAACACCACCCTGACCATCTCATCTTCCTCTCCATAAGCACAGTCCTTCACCCGTGAATATTTACCCGTGGCAGTTTGCTATTGGATTGCGCTGACGGACGCCTTCTATGGGCAGGCACTAAATTACAAACGCCAGCGGCAGCCTGTCTATGAACTTAATTTAAAGTGTAGGTTTACATCGTGCTTTGTTTCCGAAGTAGCAGAACTCGCTTCTTATTGTTTCGCTGCCTTCTCAATTATATATGGCATGTTTTCTTGAGCGCATTTTTGAGGTCTTCCTGGTTTTCTATGTACTGCGTGATTACGTGGGAGGCGTGATGATGTCACACGAAACTCCGCCCCCACGGCGTTGAAGCTCATCTCCATTACAGTAAATGGAGAAAAACTGCTTCCAGTTATGACCATTACGCGTAGAATTTCGATATAAAACCTGCCCAACTTTTGTAAGGAAGCTGTAAGGAATCAACCTGCCAAATTTCGGCCTTCCACCCACATGGGAAGTTGGAGAATTAGTGATGAGTCAGTGAGTGAGTGAGTGAGTGAGTGAGTGAGTGAGTGAGTGAGTGAGGGCTTTGCCTTTTATTAGTATAGATTCAAAACGGATTGATTTTCATATTCTGCAGGACTTTTCAAAGTTCCTTGATATATTAATAGTTCTGCTATAGAAAAACATTTGGACCAATTAGACTGTGACAACTCTATTGTGTGTCATAAGGTTTCCTCTAGATCCTGTTTTATCTGTTCTGCCTGACTTTTACCCTCTTGCATGTAAGACAGAAATAAATACTCTTCTTACCAAAAAAGTATATTCAAAAGTGCAACATAAAATTGGTGTCAATGATCAGAAACTATTGCCTTTTGGAAATCCATTGAACAAAGAACTTTTTTCAGAAATACACTTTGGTTCTTGGCAATTTCTACAGTAAAATAAAATGTGTACTCCTTGAAACTGGTCTAAATTTCTATTTTAGTTACCTTGCAGGGAAGGCGAGACTGTTAGGAAATCTAAAAAAATGTCTTTCCATGGTTTATGTAGAGGTGGTAATTACTATAATAGGCGAATTGGGAACTATACTGGATATTTATTGCGATTACACATAAAATGCACAGAAATATCTATATACAGTATATAATTCACTAAGGCAAGACACCCTTGGAAAGCACGCCGGAAGGGGCGTGGATTCACTAGGCCGCCAACAAGTAAGACGCCCATGGCGCATGCAGGAAGGAGCCACGCCAACCAACTCTAAGACCATTGGATATGACGACAACTTGCAGAACCACGCCCACCAACTCGGACGTGACGACACAGGAAAAATGCCGTCATTTATGTTCGTCTGTCGTAGAGTCCACATGCACCTCTGAGCCACGTTTACTGTTTATAGAGGCATGTTTCTCGTGGAAGTGAATCGCTATATGCAGTGTGTAAAACAGTTTGCGAGGGGTATCCCATGGGATCCTTAAAACAATCCTTTAAAACTGAGGTTAAAACACAATGAAGGAAGCAGTCTTTAAAAACCAATAAGCCCTGTGCCTCTGTTTCATTACCGTCTTACCTGCTTCACCAATGCAGGCCCTGTAACATTCGAGCCGCTCTCAGCAGCTGACCTTCTCTGTGCCTGAACGGTTCACACAGAGGCACCACATGACCAGGCGGTGTGTATGCTTCGAGAACGAGGGTGGACGCGGCAGGACTATCTAAGAAGAGGCATGTTTGTCACAGATGTAAATCACTGTATGCGGCGTGTAAAACAGTTTGTCGCGGATGTGAATCGTATGCAGCATGTAAAACAGTTTCCGAGGGGTTTCCCATGGTCTTAGACTTGGTGGCTGGGTCTCTGTCAGTTGCTCTAGCGACCGGGCACATGACCAGGCAGTGTGAATGCTTCGAGTGCGAGGGTGGACACGACAGGACCATCTAAGAAAAATCATGTCACGGATGTGAATCGCTGTATGCAGTGTGTAAAACAGATTGTTTGTCGCAGATGTGAATCGCTGTATGCGGCGTGTAGAGCAGTTTGCGAGGGAAATCCCATGGTCTTACAGTTGGTGGGCAGGTCTCTGTTAGTTGTTCTTGCGAGCAGGCACATGACCAGGCAGTGTGTGTGCTCCGAGAGCGCGGGTGGACGCGACAGCACCATCTAAGAAGATTCATATTTGTCGCGGATGTGAATCCCTGTATGCAGCGTGTAAAATGCTGTATTGTATGTTGCCCTCTCCAGAGTTACATCTTTTCATTCACCTACAGTCGTATACACAATGAAGGAAGCAGTCTTTAAAAAACGAGTTTTCGGTTACGATGCACGACCGCGTGCACCATAGCAAACTGTTTTACACGCTACATACAGCAATTCGCATCCGCGACAAACATGCGTCTTCTTAGATGCTCTTGCACTTTGTACACACCCCCCTCCCACCTCGCTACTACCGTGGTCGGGTATCTTGGTTGATTATATATAGAGAGGCAGCCAAAACTGCACAGAGCAATGAAAAGTCTACGTGAGTCACAGGCGCATATGGACTGTGCAAAGACGGCAACGACTCGAGTGACGAGTTGGAGGTGGGCACATGAGCAGGCAGTGCATACTGGACGAGAAATCAGCAGACTAGCTTGATAGAGGGAGTGGAGTGAACGTCCTTCTCTTCTCCTGTTCCACCCTCCGCGCCTGAGCGCTGCACGGACGATTGTTTGTTGGTTCGTTCCGTGCATTGTTACAATGTTGCTTTTCTTGCTGATTTTTTACATTACCGATTTTTCTAATGTTACTTTTCTCCCTGTGCTTAAAAATCATTAAAAAACTGGCTTGATTATGCTGCGTATGGTACGCTGTGGGTTGGGTAGTATACTATAATATCTTTAGTCATAGGTAACCACTGAAAAATCACATTTGATTATTTATTTAATTCTGAAAATCCACAAACCCTTTCATATCTAATCTGTAACAAAATTGAACTCTTGAAAGACATATGGAGGTCTAAGCAAATCAGTGTTAGATTCAATTGCCTTATCTACATCCTCATGCCCTTCAAGACATGTGAACACCACATATTTTTCCTCTGGAATTATTGGTTCTGGTTTACTATTTTGGTCCTTCTCCTCAAACTGCTGGGACAGAGCATCTCTGTTTTGAATCTTACTACATGCTCTATAACAGATGGTATAATTAAATCTTCTGAAAAAAGGCCCATCACACTTGCTTGGCATATAAACATTTAGCATTTTTAGATAGGTTATTTTCTTGTGACCTTTGAATGTCATAATTAGACATTCTGTACACTTGTGGTAACAGCTCAGTTCATATGAGGATAATTTAATTGTAAACAATACTCTGTTTCCAACATCATAATTATACTCGGTGACAGGTGAGCTTTTAAAGTAGCATGGACAAGGATGAAATTTTCCAATACTGGAAAAGTGTTGTGACAGAATAGCCTTCACTACTAGAGGCATCTACTTCAAGTTCAAATATGACGTTTATATCAAGCTGCCTTATACTGTACTGGAGTGGTGATGAAAACTTGGCTATGACTAGAAAAGTCTTCAGGCCTTCTTAGTTAAGACAGCAAAAATTACTATCTTATACAATTATAATAACAGCACCTATATAACTTAAATCTCTAAATAGCCTTCTGTAATTCTTATCAAATCAAATTCATTTCTGAACTTGTTTAATTGAAGTGTGAGGATTCCAGAATTACCGTAGACTTTGCTTCATCCATTTTAGATCAATTAGGGAAAGAAAGGGAAATAACTAAACATTTACTAAATTCACACTACTCTATTTTTTACAAAAAGGTTGTTTAATGATCCTAGACTAAACAGCTGTACAATGTTCAACATGTTTTTCTACATCAGTAGAAAAACAAAACATCATAGAGTGCTATGAAAAAGTATTTGCCCACTTCATGGTACCTTTAAATGTTTGTATATATTTGTCAAAATGAATGGCTTCAGATCTTTAGACAAAATATATTATTAAATAAATAGAATCATTTTAAACAAACAGTATAACACAATTTTAAAACTGCTACTTAAAATATTTAAGAAAAAAGATATTCAATATTTGTAATGCTTGTATAAAAAGGTAATTGATCTCACCGAAATAACTGACCAAAGTTAACTGATCATTAGACTCAGTAGACTAAGGACAGCCAGGCCTGATTGCAGCAAGCCCATTCAATAGGCTAACCATAACCTAACCATATATTGACACACACCATTACAGTGAAGAAGTTGTCTCTAGCGATGTCACAAAAGCCGATACTTCGATACCAGGTTAATACCGAAATTATGAAAACCTAAAGGTATTAGCTTTTTTTTTACAGTATCAGTAGTATCAAGTCATTACTACACTCATGAGTGACTGCAAGCAGATTAATTACTTTGGGAGGCACAAAAATACATGAGAAAAACATAAGTAAAAACTACATATAATATTTTCTCATAGTGGTGATAATACTAACCTGCTATAAGAAATACATTTTTGATTTGATATGCTTTGTTAATCTCCAATGGAAATTTTTCTTTTTATGTGACCTTTGAGGGTCAGAGTACTGGTCAGCCATTTTACAGGTTAAGTGCCTTGCTGAAGGGCCCAATGGAGTAGGATCCCTTCTGGTATTCAAACCGGTAACTTTCTAGATACCAGCACAGATTCACAGAGCCACCACTCCACCCAAGAAGAGGTGATAAAGAGCTGGGGTACCATAAGATGAACCTGGTATATTTGATGGAAAATAAAAAGGAGTTTAAATCTTTATAGAGACATCTTTCCAGATGCAATTCCCTTATTAGTCTGACTCAGGATGGCAGTGGAACTCCTTAAGAGGAAGCCAAGGTGGAAGTGGCTAGTTCAAGCTGTTCAGAACCCAGAAGTAATGTCATTTGTCATCCTGTTGACAGTCATAAGATCTGCTGAAAAGAAGTGAGGAGAAGCATTAAACAATAGTGCCATAGTGTACCTTAGTGACAGTCATTATCTCCACATAGAGAACATCTGGAATACTATTGACTCTTCCCAAGAAAGACTGGCTTGTTAAAAGTACCCAAAGGTCACAGCAATAACTCATTCAAGCAGTCACAGAGGATACCAGATGAACGTCTAAAACACTAAAGGCCTTTCTAGCCTCAACTAAGGTCAGTGTTCATGACTCCACAATAAGAAAGAGACTGGGTAAAAATGGGATTAATGGGAGAGTAGAAACGTGGAAATTACTGCTGTCCAATAATAGCATCAGTGCTGATCTTGCATGTACAAAGAAACACCTGGATGATCCCCAACATTATTAGTGTTCTATGGACTGATAAGTCAAATCTTTAGACAACACAGGTCCAACTATGTCTGGCTTTAGTGAATACAGTAAGAACATCATATCTACAATAAAACATAGGGTGGTAGTGTGATGGTATAGGAATACTTTACTGCCTCGGGACCTTGAAGATCTGCCATCATTAAAGGAACCATGAATTCCACACTTTACCATCATATTTTTAAGGAAAATGTCTGGTCATCTGTCCATGACCTAAAGCTTAAGTATAGCTGAGGTTATGCAGTAGGACAATTATATAAACCACAAAAGCAAGTCTATAACTGAGTGGCACAGAAAAAAAAAATAATAACGTTTTGGAGCGGCTTAATCAAAACGCTGACTTGAATACAGTAGAGATGCTGTGGCAGAACCGGAGATGAGCAGAAACCTACTAGTATGTCTGAATTATAGCAGAGTGGGATAAAATTGCTCAACAGTGATGAGAAAGACTGCAATATCAAATTATAGGAGGCATTAAGTTGCAATTATTGTTGCTAAATATTCTGCAATCAAGTACTGAAAGTATGGGGGCAATTACCTTTTACATGTATAACAGGAGTGTTGGATAATTTTGTTCCTTGAATAATGAAACAAAAATATTTTGAATTCACCCATGTTTCCTTTCTGTAATATAGAATTATGCCTAAAAGTCTGAGTCACCAATTGTTTAAAATACACAAGAGCAGAGAAAACAAGGAAGGGGCACATACCGTTACACAATACTGCTATATACCGACACAGATATCCCCAAAATATTGCAAAAATGATCATTTACAAAGGGGCATTAGCAAGATCATATGGCACAATGACACTCTCATAGTGATAGGGAAAAAGTCTTCATCCTCTTGAATACAAAAGTGAAGTTATTCGGCATGAACTGCTCAAATTTAGCTTAGTAGAAATAGTGGACCTTATTTTAAAAGCACTGCTATGAGAGGAAGTTAGTAATTATTCTTCACAGGGGTCCTGTGAATCTATGAAGCTATATTTTCTTCTCAAAATAGCCACTTGCGATAGGACTTTTGCAGTCTAATATAACCAATAGTGTGATTTTCCTTAAAACAGTTATACAGTACATTGCCTTTGTTTCTGAACGTGACAGTGCATAAATGTTTTCCTTTGGTAGAAGTGCTCCTGATAATTAAATCAATTGCACTATCATTTGGACAGCGTGGTGGCAAAATGAGTGACCTTTGCTTAGTGAATGTATCTGTGAATGACTTATGCGAAGTCCCTTCACCAGGCAACTAATATGCTTTGTACAGCTCTAAAACAACTTATCAAATATTCTACATTCTTCATTTCTATACATTATTGTTGCTAATTCTAGTTACTGCTGGCTCTGCCCAACCTTAATGCTAATAAAAGGGAATGTTTCTGCTTTTCCTTTTTGTTATCGGTCATCATGAATACTCAGTTTAATTCACATGCTTATTTATTAATTACATTTACAAATAACAGCTAATTAAAGTTAACAATGAAACATTTAATGTACAATATATTTTACTGTATGTAAAATGTGTTTATAATAAATTTTGATTTGACTTTTATTTGTCTGCGGTGGGCAGGCGCCCTGCCCTGGGATTTGTTCCTGCCTTGCGCCCTGTGCTGGCTGGGAATGGCTCCAGCGGACCCCCGTGACCCTGTGTTAGGATATAGCGGGTTGAGTAATGACTGACTGACTTTTATGTGTAATGAAGTTCTTTAAATCAATGTAAAGTATCAATCCACAGCTGGTAAACAGCAATCGTGTATTATTATTTCTAAGCGCAGATGTGGACACTTGGTATGGAAGAAAGAAAAAAATCGGATATTTTTCTGAATCCAGAAAAAAATGGCAAAATATATCAAGTTACAATAATCAACAATTAAAAATAATGTACCTAGTACGTCTGTGTTCTGCTATCCACTTACCGTTATTAACTTTTAAACTTTTAGTGTAAATCAATATTTTCAGACTTTCCACTCAGAAAATGCGAGTCATGTATAAAGATTGAATCAAAGTACACATCGATACCAATTGACACGATATATTCTATGAGTTTCATTTTGTTCACTCCCTTTGCACCATGCGAGCTCCCGTACTATGACTTAAAACAGCGCGAGATCGAGACAGGAAGTTCTAATTGGCCCGTATTAAATCAACATTTGACGTTACATCCAGTCATAGGGTAAACTTAACCACACGTCCACACCGGAAGTATGTTTCTATAGGATGGACAACAAAAAAATTACCCAGTTATACATGTATAATGCCTGATGTTAAAATAGTGCGACATTAATCGTATGCTCGTTGTTCGGAAAAGTCTGTTTATATTTTTGGTCCTTGCGTTTTACCTTATCTGACGGCATTCTATAAACCACTGCTCTGTGATTGGACGTTATTGTGAACGTAGCGTGATTACTTAAATGCTGTCGATATATATAAGCAGATCGTGATATAATGACAGGTAAAAAGTCGTCAAAAGAGAAAAAACGAAAACATTCTCACTCCGATGGACGGCATCTAGATAGAAAGAGGCGAAGCACAGAATCCAGACTAAAGGTACAAAATAAATATTTCAGAAATACTGCAGAAAATAATTTGTTGGAATGTATTGCAAACAATATGGACAACCATGTTATCATCCTTAAATGTCATTTTGGCGTTGTTATGTCATCTTTTTATTTTTATACTTGCAGATTTAATATGAATAAATGGAAAATTGGAAAATGGATAATTTTAACAGCATAAAAAAATCTTTCGCAACAGATGTCGGCATACAGTAAAATTCATAGCGTTCCGTGAATTCTCACTTGAATCATTTTAGTTGGATATGCAGCCAATTTCGCCTGAAATTAATATACTATTTCAGATTGTTGAAATTGGCGTCATCAGTTAATATTTAATATAGTGCCGTTTACACTGAGAATTGAAATGCATTGCGGCGAATTTCTTCACCTGTTTAGCTCGTGCATATTGCATTATTGTAGGTTGAAGGCAAGTCCAATAGGGAAAATTGTCTTATGTTAAATATAAAAATGCATTTTTTAGAAATCACGAGACTAGTATCATTTGCACACAATTTAAAATGAAGGCGTACAGAAATGAATCTGCAGAGTCGTCTACTGCGAATATTAATTTTTAAGTGAGAAGAAGTGATTACGGATACGTACAAGAATATTGTGCACAAATTTAGCGTTCCCAGCACATAAGCTTAGTGATTAGAATGAATTATAAAACTTAGATGTATCTTAAACATTTTATTCATTATCATTTAAAGTGTATGTGCACTCATTTTTGGAACAACTTGTGTATGTAAATTCGATGTAGCCCATAAGTCCGTGAATTCTTATGCAATGGTCTGTTTGTGGCGCATTTGTAATGCCCTGTATAGCCTTTTCTCAAATCATTTCATAATGTTTTGGTGAATTATTCGAAAGGGTGCATGCTATAGTTTAGGTCTGTCTAATAAAGTGGAATCTTGGGGCATAAAGCCAACAATGTGGAAATATCAGAGGGTCAGCTGCAAATCAAGACCAGACTACATGGTACAATATTAATTGGAGACGATGCATAGGTCTAATTCATGTTGCCGTGAACAGTGGAACAAGATCAATACCAAATTTAACTAGTTTGCAGCTAGTTATGTTGTTGTTTCATGTTTCTCCTGGGTTTTCTCATCTGTCTCTCTGATTGCACATTAACAGTGTCATGCTGCCATTTAATGTCTTGCCCTGTTTCAAATAACGATTTGCAGCTGGTCATGCTACCAGTAATGACAAGGACATTAGCAAAACACAAAACTGGAGAAGAATCAGTCAGGAAGGATAAGGAGAGAGCAATTGTCTGTGGCCACCGCATGGAAAACCATTCCCTTTTGGGGGTTGTCTTAATGTTGCCTCTCCGGTGCACCTGTTGTCACATTCATTTGCGCCAAAGCAGGTGAAGTTAATTCACAATTACTTAGGCATCCTAACTGGACTAATTGATATTCCTGAAGCTTAATTGACTTGGTGTTAGACTGTCATGATTAAGTGTTCCCTTAATTTTTTTAAGCGGTGTATTTGCAATCTTTTGTCCTACTTTTACCTTCAGCTCCATTCCTGTGTTTTCATATGTGTCTGAACCTGTCTTCTCTGGCACTCCCTTTGCTGAGCATGTACTCTAATTGTTAAGGATCCTTTCTCGCCACTTGTCTGGTTTTACACTTTCTGTCTTTGAAGGCGAGCAATCTCTTGGCGTGCTCCTTTTCTCCTCCTTCTCTGTTTCACATTGCATTTTCTCATTCTTCGTGTCAAAAAATGCCAAACTGACTAATCACATCAAAGCCAAACTGACCGATCATTTTGTTCTGAGGGTCTGAACAAACAGACCTTATTGCTTTACTATATAGTATAAGTAGATTGATGTTTGCTATGTATTGTGTAACCTTGTTAGCTTTGCAATAATAATCAAAATATACTTTATTGTACACAGTTTTATAATATAAAAATGTAATAGTCAAAAAGACTCGAGTTAAAGAGAAGAAAATTTTACACAAGTGTAGATACTCATAGATGTGTAATTGTTTAATTTATTTTTTTTTACCAGGATGTGAAAAGTGATCGTGAGAATGAAGGTGTAGAAGAGCCAAGTGATATTGAGGAAGGAGGATTAAACTTAAGTGTGCCTTTCAGACCTATTAGTGCCTATATCACTGACAGGAAAGAGATGCTGGAACAGTGCTTCAGAGTTATAGGAGAAAAAACACTTCAAAAAATGCTTCCTGATGAATTAAAGGTAATTGCCTTTTTTTACTTTATTTGTTGATGGATTGTCTTGTTAAAAATAGAAGAAAACCATGTCATTTTTCTTTGGTGCCCCACATACCCACTCTGTGACATGATTTCTTGATAATCAGTTCAAAATGCAAACAAAATTTTGTTTGCATTATTTGTTTATTTACTCTTACTTATAGTGAAATGCTTATGATATATTTCATTACAAAAAGGGTGACATATTTGCTCCTGCTTTTTTTCATTTTTGACCACATTTGATGGTATGCAGACATTCTGTCAAGAAGTTTTCTCGGATGCTTTCTTTGTTTCTTCATTTCCTGTCAAAACCTGATTTAGGAGTATTTGGTTAAATGACTACCATTTTGAGTTGAAAAGCAAAAAGCTAATCTTCTTCTTTCGGCTGCTCTTTATTTTAACTTGGATAAAGCTGCCTTTAAAGGTATTGCTTCTTTGATCATACTGTATTTTTATCCTAATCATGGGTTTATTAAGAGAAGTTTTTCCCTTCAATATCTTTTTAAATTTTTTGTTTTATAATTACTAATTGTTAGCATATATATGTTTATATAAATATACCTGGGCACTGTTTGTGTGGCACTGACCTTGTATAAGTTATTATGGGTATATGCATACCTAACTAAAAACGTATCCTATGTCTTATCTTTGGCTGATTCTTGCCTTCTGTGCAGTGCAGCTGGGATAGTTCTAGCAGCCTGAAAGGGAATAAAGTGGTTTAAGAGAGTTCTATTCAGTTTTTATATAGTGCTCCTCAATGAGTGCTGTAATTATTTCACAAGTCAATACAATTGCGGAAACAGAGTAGAGGAGGGTTAGTAATGGTTATTACATTTACAAATAACAGCTAATTAAAGTTTAATATATAAACATTTAATGTACAAAATGGAAACATTTGACCATTTATATTTTTCTTCAAGGCAGAGTCATAGAAGTGGAGCAACTAAGCATTTCACTATATATTTTACTGTATGTAAAATATGTTGATGGCAAATTTTGATTTGACCTTATTTGTCTGCAGTGGGCTGGCGCCCTTCCCAGGGATTTGTTTCTGCCTTGCACCCTGTGCTGGCTGGGATTGGATCCAGCAGACCCCCGTGACCCTGTGTTAGGATATAGCGGGTTGAGTAATGACTGACTTATGTGTAATGACATTCTTTAAATCAATGTAAAGTGTCAATCCACAGCTGGTAAACAGCAATCGTGTATTATTAATTCTAAGAGCAGATGTGGACACATGGTATAGAAGAAAGATTTTGCCATTTTTTCTGGATTCAGAAAAATATTATCTGATTTTATTCTATCAAGTTACAGTAATCAACATTTAAAAATATGGTTCATAATTATTGATTTACTTGTGTTTTTATGTAAATGACTTATCAATAGAGATGGAATATCCATAGCTAACCAGCTATAATTATTGTATTCAAAAATACAGTAGTGAGTCTTCAGCCTGAATTTAAAAGCTGAGACTGAAGGAGCATCTTTTACATAAAGATCCTTGTAATTGTAGTAGTCCTGTGTCTTGAGATCTCAATCCACACTCTGGTTTGCAATTAATGACAGACTCAGATTGGTAAACTGAGCCTTGGCCATTAAAGGCATTATATGTAAGGATGAATTTGAAGTAAGCCTTAAACTTAAGTTAAAGCCAGTGTAAAGCCTTTAGAACAGTTATGTGGTTGTACTTTCTATTTCTTGTAATTATATACTTATAGCAGTATTTTGAATGAACTGAAAGCTGTGTATCGTTTAAACACATTAGTTAGTCCTACTAGAAATAAATGGAATCCTCTATGTTTAGAACCCATCCTAATTTTCCAAAACTTTTTTTTAGGTAGTTTTATAATGTGTGTTTTAAAAGATATGCTGGTTTCAAAGGTAATGCCAAAGTTGCCTGGATATCCAGTAAAATTGTTTACATCATTTGACATAAAAAAATAACAGAATATTGTTGTAGTCTTCATCACTCCCCCATTAAATAACATTACTGTTTTGTATTCGGAAACAAATATTTGTCATCCATCCACTTGTTTAACTCCCTGATAAAATTAATTAAGGATGCTATTGGAGAACTGTCATTTGGTCTAAAACAGGAGTGTCCAAGTCCAGTCCTGGTGTACCACAGTGGCGACAGGTTTTCATTCTAACCCTTTTCCTAATCAGCAAGCAGATTTTACTGCTAATTAACTCCCTTTCCCTTCATTTTAATAACCCTGTATTTAAGGATTCAGTCCTCTCTATTGATTAATTTCTTCATTAAATGGTAGCCAAACAGAAATGAGATGTGAAGTGAGTCAATAGACGATGAGCTAAATGGGAACATCTCTAGCCAATTTCACTACAGCTTCTTAATGAGAATCCAATTGTTGCTGTTAATTAAAGCCATTATTAAATATTATGACTTATTGCTGCTTTCATTCTGCCACAGCAGACTGTTTATTTTCTGTCTTTCCTAAACCACCGTCAAGATGTTTTGGTGATGTGAGCATGCCAACATGATCAAGACCTTCACCCTTCTTTATTTTCAGGTTAGATGATCATGTGGCGGCTTGTTTTGTGTCTCATTATTGTTTGGCTGCTCATTAAGGAAAAAGAAACAACTAAGGGGTATGAGTCATTTCAGTTAAAACTAAGGCAAAACAAGTTAATCAGCAGCAAAAACAGCGCACTAATTAAGAAGATGGTTAGAATGGAAAAACTGCAGCCACTATGGCCCACCAGGACCGGAGTTGAACACCCCAAGTCTAAAAGAAAGTATAGATTGTTTTCACCTGTATATGAGTGTAAATGAGTATTTAAATTTTGAATATTATGATAGACTACTGTCAACACATGTACATACTGAAAACGATTTGATAAATATGAACTAAAAAAAAGACAACACCAGCACCTGAGAGTCCAACGTAATTTTCTACCCTCTGTAATAGAATAGAATCGTTAATGGTGCCAAACACGTATTTAAATATAGCAACATAATTACAGTAGAATTTCCTTCGGGTTAGTGCAGTTTCTGTACTGTGACTAGTGCGGAAGCCAGACTGAACTTTCTGAGGTAAATTGTGATGTGTTAGGTTGGACTGAAACTAGTGAATTTATTCTTATCCACATTTCCACTTAATTAAGCCTTCTACTTGTTATTCAAAAAGTTTAATTACAGTATGACTAAATAGCATGCAACATAAACACAAAATGGAATGTTAAAATATAAACCCTGAAATGCAGTACATTTAAACAAATATACTGTATACTGTATACACTTTTTTCTTTTTTCCCCCGACCCTTTCCTCTGTCCACTGTATTCTAAAATAGATTTTTCATTGTGCAAACAAAAACAATTTCATTTGAATATAGAATGTCTGAAAATATCTTTATTGTCTTTTTGTGAAATATCCACTCTAAAACAAACTGAGTTAGAATACAGGACACCAAGGGGTGGCAGGTGTGGTAAATGAAAAACGTATTAATGGCCAGTCAAAAATGTTACTACATTTATGAACAACTTCAGATACCTGTCGTCTTTTATTTTGCCTTATATGTATTTTTAATACAGTTTCAGCACTCTGATATTGTGCAGGCTTAGTTCATTGTGTCAGTTCAGGTTTGCCAAAAACGAGTGAAAATTAGTTATATGTAATTTATCGTAGGGATCTTCTGATCAGGTTTTTCAGGGCTGATACCTGTCACTAATTTTATGTTACTTATTTGGCAGATTCTTTTTGTTTTTTATTACCCTTTTAAAAAAAATTTTACACTATGCTCTCACATAACCAGATGCATAGAAGCCTTGTGTTCTGTATTAATGTGTTTAAGTTTGGTATTTTTATCATTTAAACTATAGACCACAGATGCTACCTGTTAATTTTTTGAGAAAATTATAATTCTTTAAGATGAATGTTTAGTGACCATAAAAATACTAAAGTAAATGAAATAACCTTAAAATACATACTTTTTAAAATATGTACAGAAAATATTTATCTATAGTACATATGACGTAAAAGAAAATAAAATGCTTAATTATAAGCTGTCATATTGTTTAATTTAGTCTGTCATGTACTTATCTCAAGCAAAGCTTAATTTAAACAAAAGTAGTTTTCATTATTTGTCTGACACAAAATATGTATTACCTTAACTTGATGGGATGCTCCTAGCATACAGACATGCTTCCTGGCCAGGGGAGAGAGGTTCCATACCCGGAAGAGATGGACAGCCCACCAGAAGAGGAAAATGTCGCTGGGGACTCTTTATTCCCCCAGGATGCTAGATGGCAGCAGCTCCAGATATTATTACCCAGTAAGAAACCAGTAGGGCATGCTGGGTGATGTAGTCTGGCAGAACAGCCCTTCTGGGGTCCATGGTTGCCATAAATGGGCGATGCAGGGAGATGTGGTCCCTGTTATGTTGGACTTCCTTATGACCCAGAAGTGCTTCCAACAGGCAGCAACCCTGGCACCGGAAGTACTCCATGGTCCATAATAAAAGGGACCACACTCTTATCCAGATGAGTCAGAGCTGAGAGGAAGGTAGGCAACATTCAACTGGAGATGGGTAATGTGGTGGTGAAAGGAGAGGTATTGTGAAGTGAATTGTGGAAGAGAGAACCTGTGCTTTATACTTTGTACTTAACTAAGGAATTATAGAATTTAAAACCATCCTTTATTTGAACCTGGGACTCTGTATGTTTGGGGCTTGCTGGCGCTCCAGTTTCCATCACAGTATGATTCAATTAATTGATATTGGCAGTTAAACACTGCTTAAATGTAAATATACAAAATATAAATATATCCTTATTTGTACCAAACAAAACATCTTTCATTTTCCTACTTTATTTATACATAGTTTTTTTGGTCACTTTCCTATGCATGTGCTTAGTTTGCTTAAAGGTTAATGCAAGAATACCTTATTATTATTATTACCATAGACTGTGGAAAGTATCTGCAAACAGATATTAAATCACATAACAAATGCATTTTCTGTTGGCAGCACAGAATAACTGTCATTGGTTTGGAACTAAGTGTGTCAATAGTGTGATAACCTCACTAGTTTGAACAAACACCTTCAAAAATCAATAGATATTTAGTTTTCATGAGAAAACAAGTACAGTAATATTCTTTCATCATGTCATACATCTTATGAAGTATAAAGCAGCATCTTGAGGTGCGACAAAAGAAGAACTGACACAATCCTTTCAAGGACTATTAAACAGCTGATGGTGTATTGTCCCCTTAAGAAAGAACCCTGATCAACTCCACTGTAACTCTCGGATGATGTCACTCTTACTCTGCTAGGGTCATCACTGTCCTTGTGAATCTTCAGACTGCACAGGCTGCGTTCTTTTCTTTTCAGGTCTGGGTCAGATTCTCCATCTTGTCGTGCTGTTCATTATGCCTCCTTTTAAGCCCTTTCAACATGCACAGCTTTGCCCCAAAAACAGGGACTCAGTTGCCCCTTACTTCATAGGTTGAATTGCTATAATAACAATGTAAAATACAGAATTTAACAAAAATACCCAGAGTTCTTCTGCTATCTTATTCAGCAGTTCACAATTATTGTTATTGCATGCATTTTCTGCAATATGCGTGTGTATGTATGTATGTATGTATGTATGTATGTATGTATGTATGTATGTATGTATATATATATATATATATATATATATATATATATGTATGTGTGTATATATGTGTATATGTATATGTATATATATATATATATATATATACTGCTCAAAAAAATTAAAGGAACACTTTGAAAACACAAATCCTGCTGGCTATCTCTACTGATATGGACTGGCATGGTAATGTGTTAGGAATGAAAGGAAGCCACATCATTTAATGGAAATGAAAATGATCAACCCACAGAGGGCTGGATTCAAAGACACCCTGTGAATCAAAGTGAAAAAATGAGGGGGCAGGCTGGTCCATTTTGCCAAAATTTCATTGCAGTAATGACCCCCACATGTTTGTATGCATGTTTGACAATGTTTTAGGGCATGAACCTAATGAGACAACGGATAGTGTCCTGGGGGATCTCCTCTTAGATCTGGACCAGAGCATCACTGAGCTCCTGGACAGTCCGAGGTGCTATTATTTTTTTCTCCAGCCGTCTGGAGTTTTTTTGTTTTTTCTGTTCCCCCTGGCCATTGAACCTTACTCCTATTCGATGTTAATTAATGTTGTTTTATTTTGTCTTATAATTGTGTCTTTAATTTTTGTCTATTCTTGAATATGTAAAGCACTTTGAGCTACTGTTTGTATGAAAATGTGCTATATAAATAAATGTTGTTGTTGTTGTTACCTGGCAGCATCGGATAGACCAAAACATAATGTCCAGAGGTTTTCTATTGGATTGAGGTCAGGTGAGTGTGGGGACCAGTCAATGGTATCAATTCCTTCCTCCTCCAGGAACTGCCTGCATACTCTCGCCACATGAGGCTGGGCATTGTCGTGCACTAGGAGAAACCCAGGACCCACTGCACCAGCATAGGGTCTGACAATGGCTCCAAGGATTTCATCCCAATACCTAATGGCAGTCAAGGTGCCTTTGTCTAGCCTGTAGGGGTATGTGCATCCCTCCATGGATATGCCTCCCCAGACCATCACTAACCCACCACCAAACCGGTCATGCTGAATGATGTTACAGGCAGCATAATGTTCTACATGGCTTCTCCAGACCCTTTCATGTCTGTCAAATGTGCTCAGGGTGAACCTGCTCTCATTTGTGAAAAGCACAGGGCACCAGTGGACCTGCCATTTCTGGTATTCTATGGCAAATGCCAATCGAGCTCCACGGTATCAGGCAGTGAGCACAGGGTTCACTAGAGGATGTTGGGCCCTCAGGCCATCCTCATGAAGTCTGTTTCTGATTGTTTGGTCAGAGAAATTGACACCAGTGGCCTGCTGGAGGTCATTCTGTAGGGCTCTGGCAGTGCTCATCCTGTTTCTCCTTGCCCAAAGGAGCAGATACCGGTCCTGCTGATGGGTTAAGGACCGTCTACGGCCCTGTCTAGCTCTCCTAGAGTAACTGCCCGTCTCCTGGAATCTCCTCCATGCCCTTGAGAGTGTGCTGAGAGACACAGCAAACCTTCTGGCAATGGCACGTATTGATGTGCCATCCTGGAGAAGTTGGACTACCTGTGCAACCTCTGTAGGGTCCAGGTATCACTTCCTGCTACAGTAGTGACACTGACTGTAGCCAAATGCAAAACTAGTGAAAAAATAGTCGGAAAAAGATGAGGAGGAAAAATGTCAGTGGCCTCTACCTGTTAAACCATTCCTGTTTTGGGGGTCGTCTCATTGTTGCCCCTCTAGTGCTCCTGTTGTTCATTTCATTAACACCAAAGCAGCTGAAACTGATTAACAACTCCCTCTGCTACTTAACTGACCAGATCAATAGCCCAGAAGTTTCATTGACTTGATGCAATACTCTCATTAAAAAAGTGTTCCTTTAATTTTTTTGAGCAGTGTATATCTCTCTCTCTCTCTCTCTCTCTCTCTCTCTCTCTCTAATTAATATATATATATATATATATATATATATATATATATATATATATATATATATATATATATATATATATATATATATATATATATATATATATATATATATATATATATATATATATATATAGAGAGAGAGAGAGATATATAGAGATATAGATATATAGATATCTATCTATCTCTCCTCTTTAATAAAACCCCTGTGTGCATCCAGGTGTCCGTGTGTGTGTCTTCTGGTGAAGTGTGCATGCGCGGGGCCACACGTGTTCAGTCTTTCCCTGTGCAGATAGAGAGAGAGAGACACGCACAGGTGCACACGTGCATTGTTGCAATGTTACTTTTCTTGGTTGTTTATTAAATTACAGTTTTTTCAAATGTTCATTTTTTTCCCTGTGCTTAAAACTCATTTTTAAAAAAAAGTGTTTTTAGCGAGTGGTTCGTAGCGCTATAGCGCAAACTCTTGCAGTGTTACTTTTCTTTGTTGTTTAAGGTTTTCTTAGTGTTACTCAATGTTTTTACATTTAGTTATCACGCTGTGCATTCTATGGTATGATTAACTATATTTGTGCTTAAAAACTTAAAATATATATATATTTACATACAGTTCGTACAGTCTGGAATGGATTAATTGTATTTACATACAATCCTATGGGGGAAATTACTTCGGTTCATGACCAAATCGGTTTACGACCAGAGTTTTGGAAAGAATTATGGTCGTGAACCGAGGTTCCATTGTATTACTGTCAGAGAAAATTACAGGTATTTTACGGAAATACAAACCAGTATTACTGCTAGAGAGAAAACACACACACACACACGTATGTATGTATGTATGTATGTATGTATGTATGTATGTTATGTATATGTATGATATGATTGCTGAAACAAACATACTATCTGTTTTAAGACATATAAGGTACTAGCAGAATACCCGCGCTTTGCAGCGGAGAAGTAGTGTGTTAAAGAAGGTACGAAAAAGAAAAGGAAAATTTTAAAAATAATGTAACATGATTGTCAAAGTAATTGTTTTGTGTATTTGGTGGCAGCGTCACTAAGTTATTTTCGTCTAGCTGCATCAGAAAATGTACCACGACGTCTGACACGCCTCCTTTTTACTGTTTTCTCACAGCTTGGATTGCTGCTGTCATATATATACACAAACACACACACACACACATACACATACATACGTACATACATACGTACATACATACATACATATAAACTGCTCAAAAAAATTAAAGGAACACTTTGAAAACACATCAGATCTCAATGGGAAAAAGAAATCCTCCTGGATATCTATACTGATATAGACTGGGTAATGTGTTAGGAACGAAAGGATGCCACATCGTTTGATGGAAATGAAAATGATCAACCTACAGAGCCCTGAATTCAAAGACGCCCCAAAAATCAGAGTGAAAAAATGATGTGGCAGGCTAGTCCATTTTGCCAAAATTTAATTGCAGCAACTCAAAATTGTACACAGCACTTTGTATGGCCCCTGTGTTCTTGTATACATGCCTGACAACATCGGTGCATGCTTCTAATGAGATGATAGATGGTGTTGTGGGGGATCTCCTCCCAGATCTGGACCAGGGCATCACTGAGCTCCTGGACAGTCTGAGGTGCAACCTGGTGGCATTGGATGGACCAAAACATAATGTCCCAGAGGTGTTCTATTGGATTTAGGTCAGGAAAGTGTGGTGGCCAGTCAGTGGTATCAATTCCTTCATCCTCCAGGAACTGCCTGCATACTCTCACCACATGAGGCCAGGAATTGTCGTGCACCAGGAGCCACTGTACCAGCATAGGGTCTGACAATGGGTCCAAGGATTTCATCCTGATGCCTAATGGCAGCCAAGGGGCCTTTGTCAAGCCTGTAGCGGTCTGTGTGACCCTCCATGGATATGCCTCCCCAGACAATCATTAACCCACCACCAAACTGCTCATGCTGAATGATGTTACAGGCAGCATAATGTTCTCCACGGCTTCTCCAGACCCTTTCACTTCTGTCACATGCTCAGGGTGAACCTGCTCTCATCTGTAAAAAGCACAGGGCACCAGTGGTGCATCTGCCAATTCTGGTATTCTATGGCGAATGCTAATCGAGCTGCATGCTGCTGGGCAGTGAGCTCAGGGCCCATTAGAGGACATGGGGCCCTTGGGTCACCCTCATGAAGTCTTTCTGGTTGTTTGGTCAAAGACATTCACACCAGTGGCCTGCTGGAGGTCATTTTGTAGGGCTCTGGCAGTGCTCATCCTGTTCCTCCTTGCCCAAAGGAGCAGATACTGGTCCTGCTGATGGGTTATGGACCTTCTATGGCCCTCTCCAGCTCTCCTAGAGTAACTGCTTGTCTCCTAGAATCTCCTCCATGCCCTTGAGACTGTGCAGGGAGACACAGCAAACCTTCTGGCAATGACACGTATTGATGTGCCATCCTGGAGAAGTTGGACTACCTGTGCAACCTCTGTAGGGTCCAGGTATCGCCTCATGCTACCAGTAGTGACACTGACTGTAGCCAAATGCAAAACTAGTGAAGAAACAGTCAGAAAAGATGAGGAGGGAAAATGTCAGTGGCCTCCACCTGTTAAACCATTCCTGTTTTGGGGGTCATCTCATTGTTGCCCCTCTAGTGCATCTGTTGTTAATTTCATTAACACCACAGCAGCTGAAACTGATTAACAACCCCCTCTGCTACTTAACTGACCAGATTAATATCCCATAAGTTTCATTGACTTTATGCTATACACTGATTAAAAAGTGTTCCTTTAATTCTTTTGAGCAGTATATATATATATATATATATATATATATATATATATATATATATATATATATATATATATACATATATACACTTGTGTGTATGTTTGTATGTGTCTATATGTGTGTGTATAGCTTTGGTCACTGAGTGCAAGGGAAAAATAATAAAATATAGTCTATAAGTTATTAAACAGTAAAACATTAACGCTTTTAAGAAGTACAGGTAAATTGAGCACTACTGGAGTGGTTGCGGGTAAACTACATTTTAAAGACTGTGTAACACAACAGGTAAGTAACTAACAGCAGCTAAAATGTATATGGATCATCTCTCGGTAGTAGATCCCTTTTGAAGGGCGCTACACGACGGCTGTGGTATAGAAATTACATTTTCTATGTGAACGTTGAAATTTGTGCCTCTGGTAATGTGCCTTACCGGCAATTAAAGAAAATTATTTTTGTGTCCTCTGCAGTGTTAAGAGAGAAAGGCTTTGGTTTGGGATAAAAGGAAAAAGGTGTAAAGAAAGGAAAGTTGCCTTTTTCTTTTATATAGTATAGAGAGATGTGTTTGCTGACGTTATGATCGCCTTTTGGGGACAGTCGCGGTGGGTCTTTTGTAGACTGGTGAGACGCCCGCCATTAATCGGCTGTGATGGCACTGTCAGTCCTCCACTCGTGTGCGTGTCTTCATAATCCGAGCTTAGGACCTCATAATCGTATACGTGCAAAAGAAAGTGTGAATCGCCTTAATATTATTTTGCCGTGGTGTAGAAAAGGGGTCCCGTGTTTGCACTTGTCTGGGCTATAGCGCAGGGGGAGGAAGAAAAAAATTAAAAGTGCTCACTTTGACTTAAGGCAGAAGCGCAGTCAGCGTCTCAAAGGCCGGCACAGCTATGCGCGCGCGCTGGCTGCTCGACTTTTGCTGGGCAGGAGACCCCTTTTGTACACACGTAATGATATCAAAAGTCTCCGCGCTCTTTGGAGGTCATTCATATATTATATATATAGCAAAATACCCGCCTACGCGCGAGAAGTAGTGTGTTAAAGAAGTAATGAAAAAGAAAAGGAAACATTTTAATAATAACGTAACATGATTGACATTGTCATGAGTGTTGCTGTCATATATATTCCTGTCTAAATAAGTCACCCTCGCTTTGCTCTTACTTTTTTACCGTTCATTTAATCATGGCTAGTGGCGGAAAAATTATAAAATGGAAGAAGGATTACACTGAGTATGGCTTTACCAAAACAATTATTGATGGCGAATCGATTATTCATAAAGCTTGAATTGGTGATCTGTTTTTCTGTGTTAACCTCATATTTTGTCATACTTCTTCTCAAACTAAGGTGGTGCGAGGGTAAAATGAATCGGGATGCGCTTGATCAATGTAATCGGTGTACCAGGAAATCATGCACTGACAAAGCTCCCTTTGCTTGTAATGCAAAGTGTGATTAAATGCATTATTTTTTAACGCGTTATGGAGCACATGTATCGAAGCTTCTCAGCTGTGCTTGTGCTAAGAAAAGGAAAGATTTTAAAAATAACGTAACACGATTGTTAATGTAACCTTTTGTAAGTAGTTCCTGGAGGATTCAGTGTGGAGAAACTCTAGAGACAGCGTGTGTATTAACTTGTGGATTTTTCTGTGAGTATTTGGTGGCAGTGTGACGAAGTTGCTTCGGAAGACGGCGTTAGCCGCGGAGCTCAGCTCAGAGCGAAATGAAGTAAATGGGAGGGGAGATGATGACGTGACTCCCCAACCCGCCTTAACTGTCAATCCTCCACAAACACAGTCTCTCGGAATTTGCATAAGCACACCCTTTCACCTACAATTTTAACTTAGTTACAAAGTGATCAAAACTCTCGTTTATATCCTGCCGTCCTCTCATTAAACTTGTATTCCGCATTACCTGTGGGCATGTGAAACGCCAGCGGTAGCCTGTCTATGAACTTAAAGTTTAGGTTTACACCTTGCTTTCTTTCCGAGATAGCAGCACTCATGAATATGGTAGTATATGTCACTCGCTCGCTTCTTATTGTTTCTGCCTTCTCAATTATATAATGCATGTTTTCTTAAGCGCTTTTTGGAGGTCTTCCTGGTTTTCTACGTACTGCGTTGACAGTCAGTTCACGTGATTAAGTGGGAGGCGTGATGATGTCACACGAAACTCTGCCCCCACGTCTTTCCAGCTCAACTCCATTACAGTTAATGGAGAAAAATACCTTCCAGTTATGACCATTAGGCATAGAATTTCGAAATGAAACCTGCCCAACTTTTGTAAGTAAGCTGTAAGGAATATGCTTGCCAAATTTTAGCCTTCTACCTACACGGGAAGTTGAAGAATTAGTGATGAGTCAGTGAGTGAGTGAGTGAGGGCTTTGCCTTTTATTAGTATAGATATACCTTTTTAACTGCATGGGAACATTCAAATTTAGCTATAGCAAGTTGAAGGCCATGTGGACTTTCATTTCTACAGTTGTATCGGCAGATGCTATATCATAAGGATATGTAACAAAGGTGACTTCTTGATGTGCTAACCGCGGTAGAAATGATACAAGAATGTTTGTACCAGTATCCTGTTCTACTGATGTACTACTCGCCCATCACTTGTAGTACAATTAATAATTAAAAATAGTTAAAAACTGCAACATTTTTTTATTAAAATATCTATTTACTAGATTTAAGCATTGTGTTTTTTTTTGTTTTTTTTTTACCCTTGCCCAGAGCATAACCATGCCTCCACTGGTTTGCCTTCTTTACATAGTGCATCCTGCTGCCATCTCTTCTACAGATAAAAGGTGCACACACACCCAGCCATCTACCTGATCTAAAAGAAGATGTGATTCATCAGACTAGGCCATATTCTTCTATTGCTCCGTAGTCCAGTTCTGACTCTCGCATGCCAATTGTGTAGCTAATTTTGCAGGTGGACAGGGGTCAGCATGGGCAAACTGACTGGTGTGCAACTGCACAGCCCCATTGCAAGCTGTGATGCGCTGTTTGTTCTGACACCTTTTTCTCCTGGCCCATATTAAGTATTTCAGCAATTTGCGATACAGTTGTTTTTCTCTGGGATTGGACCAGATGGGCTAGCCTTCACTACCTACATGCATCAGTGAGCCTTGGATACCCATGACCCTGTTGCCACTTCACTGGTTGGCCTACTCTAGAGCACTTTTGCTACCTAATATATCCTACCTCTTGATGGGTGCCATTGTAAAAAAATTAATCAGTGTTATTCACATCACCTGTAAGTGGTTTTAGTGTTTTGGCTGATTGGTGTGTTATACATATATAGTACTTATATTTCTTAAAATACTTTAATAGTATGGTAGTTTTTCAGTGGAATGTTCACATATGCAATGCATACTGGATTTTCCACTTCCAAATTGCATTTTTCATATATTATCTGTTTGCATGAAGTACTAAATAGTTACATAGTTTCTCTCTCTCTCAATTTTCAGAACTGTTCATATGATGAAATCAAAAAACTTTGCATGGATCAACTAGAGCAAATTTCAGAGAAAAATCTTCTCCAAATTCTTGAAGGTAAACTGTCATTGAAGCAATACTTTGAAAGACATTTATTACATGTAATAAGTGTAAGTGCATAAATTACTAATGCATTTCTGTATTTACTGTTTTTGCACCATTGACAAATCACATTTACAATTCAAAAGGAAATGAGTTTTGCTATTAAATGTTTAAGTTTTTATTTTCCTTTTCAAGTTAGTTTTAATTTAGCTGTTTTCTTTGTTTCTGAAAATGCAATTTTACATCTCACCTTCTTGTTTGAAAATAACCAATTCTGTTTCTGAGGTTTACAGAGTAAAAGGTTTAGCTTTTCTTGTCATGTGTTCCTTTATTGTTTTCACTCAGCCATATATCCTTTTTTTTTAAATGAATGAGTGTAATAAATCAATAAACTTCATGTTCACTTAATGTGTTGTTTTGAGTTAAATATAAAACAATTTTCATGCTACTTTGATGAACCCTTCAATATTAAATAGGGAAAATCGTCAATGGAACTGAACACATTTGAACACATTGAATACAAAATTTTGTAGGGTCATGGTACAGCAACCTGTAAAACGAATCCTTCTGTGCTCATAAATTTATAAATTTTTTTTTTTTGCTGTCATTAATAGTACTGTAGTTGACTCAAACTGGTTTTGAGTCAGCTCAAGTTACTTCTGTTAACAACTAAAAAAAATCATTTATAGTGTGTGTGTCTGTATGTATATGTATATGTGTATCCAAAAATAATCGCGGACATGCAGATGGAGAATAGGTGACGATTGCCCGAGAGAATGAGAGACACACAGACACACACACACACACACGCACACACGTGAGTGAGATAAGGAGATATATTATAATATACAGTGGACCCTTGACCTACGAACTCCATTTGTTCGCGAGGGCTGGTTGTATCTCAAGACTATTTTTCCCATAAGAAATAATGGAAATACCCATTATGGGCTCCGAACCTCCCACACCAACACTTACTTAACCTTTTCATAATAAAAAAGGGTTGTATAATGCGCATAATTTACCAAAACCAATAATTTTTCTAATTTACTAACCAAAAAGTTAAAAAGTGCCTAGCCTACCAGAAACAATAATTTCATACTGTACTCACCATTTAATTTGACATCTTTGGGCTGCAGGAAGGGAGGAGGAGGAGAATGAAACGGAAGGTGGTTATTGTTTAGAAGGAGCCTCCTTATGCAAATCTTTTCTTTGTATAATTGTCGAGATGGTGGATTTCGACATGCTGTACATATTAAGGAGAGTGGCGTTCGTGACCGATCTCGCATTTCCGCACAATTTCCTCCTTCGTTTCGATTGTGATCGCTGTTTCTCAAATTAATAATGACAGTAGTTGAGCACTCGGTTCAAAGCTGGACGTGTTGTGAACTGCTGTAATAATACACGCCAAAGCAAGCTGGTGCTGACTCAGCCTGATGACATCATCATGTGCCGCGTCAGCCCGCTAGCTAAGATCCCTTAATCGCTTTCTTTACCTTCATTACCACCTTTTCCTTCCTTAGCAATTGTGCGTCTTGCTTGCCATGGTCTTAGTGAATTATATATATATAGATAAATCACTGCATTGACCGAAATTACGTCCACAAACATGTATCTGTCTAGGATGGCACATCAATATGTGCCACTGCCAGAAGGTTTGTTGCATCTCCCAGCACAGTCTCAAGGGCATGGAGAACAGGTAGTTCCAGGAGACGGGCAGTTACTCTAGGAGAGCTGGACAGGGCAGTAGAAGGTCCATAACCCATCAGCAGGACTGGTATCTGCTCCTTTGGGGCAGGATGAGCACTGGCAGAGCCCTACAAAATGACCTCCAGCAGCCCACTGGAGGGAATGTTTCTGACCATACAATCAGAAACCAACTTCATGAGGGTGGCCTGAGGGCCCAGCGTCCTCTAGTGAGCCCTGTGCTCGCTGCCTGGCACCATGGCACTCGATTGGCATTTGCCATAAAATACCAGAATTAGCAGGTCTACCACTGGCACCCTATGTCTTTCACAGATGAGAGCAGGTTCACCCTGACCACATGTGACAGACATGAAATATTCTGGAGAAGCTGTGAAAAATTTTATGCTGCCTGTTGCATTGTTCAGCATTACCGGTTTGATGATGGGTCAGTGATGGCGTGGGGAGGCATATCCGTGGAGGGCTGCACAGACCTCTACAGGCTAGACAACGGCACCTTGACTGCTATTAAGGTTTAAGGTTTCTTTATTTAGTCATGTTTACACAAGAAAACATTAAATTTGCCTTATCAGTTGCATCTAATAACAGACAGAATGAAATAAAACAGACAAATAGAAACAAGAAAGGTTAAGGTAAGGCAGTTAGATAATACATATTTACACCAAAAAGAGAAAAAAAAGGGTTACATGATAAATATCAAAACCTTAATCATTATCTCCGATATTTCTTAAAAGGAGTTTCTGGAGCGATTTGTGTGGGTTTTCAAAACTACTATTCTTCCTGATTTACTAAAGTTTAGTTCTACATGTAATGGATGTCTGTCATCAGTTGAGATGATTTCCAGTTTCTTTAACATTGCCCTCTGACACACTAGTCAAATCATCTACATCAGCCCCAATAACTTTAGCTGCATACTTAGTAATCTGCTGGAGCTTTTTTAAGTTTTGGTTTGTCAGACTATTAAACCAGGCAGTGAAACTGGAAGTGATCACAGACTGGATCATACTGCGATAAAAGGACAACATGAGGTCCTTGTCTACTTTAAATAGTTTGAGTTTATGGAGGAGAAATAAGCGCTGGTTGCATTTAGAGAATTTTTTTTTTGTATTTGTATTCCAGTTGAGATGGTTATCTAGGCTAATTCCTAAGTATTTATATTCAGTCACTATTTCTACCTCCTCTCCCAGAACTACAATGGGTGAACATACAGATTTCTGTCTCTTAAAATCAAGTATCATTTCTTTGGTCTTTTTTTACATTCAGAGTGAGAGAGTTTTTATTGCACCAGTTTACCATACAGTCCACTTGGTTTAGATAGTGGCTTTCATCCTCCCCGGATACAGTATGTGTCCTATGAGCATGGTGTCATCAGCATACTTGATAATGGAGCAGTGGTCATTGTTCTTGTCTTGGGTCATTTGTTTATGGAGTAAACGGTAATGGTGATAATACACAACTCTGCGGACTTCCTGTGTTTGAATGACTATTGAAAAAGTGTCTTGTACTTTAACTGTCTGTGAATGATTTAAAAGAAATTTCTAAATCCATAGTGTAATAAATGGGTTTACATTCATACTGTCCAATTTCCTAATCAGTATATTAGGCTGTATGGTACTGAACGCTGAAGAAAAATCCAAAACTAGTGCTCTCACATATGAACCATGCTGATCAAGAAAGGTGTACATTTAATGTACAGTTGTGCTTAAAAGTTTGTGAAACCTTTAGAAATTTCTATATTTGTGCATAAATATAAACTAAAACATAATCAGATTTTCACTCAAGTCTTAAAAGTAGATAAAGAGAAACCAGTTAAACAAATGAGACAAAAATATTATACTTGGTCATTTATTTATTAAAGAAAATGATTCAGTGACTGTGAGGATATTGACACATCCCAATTTGTACTGGAGAAGCATTCCTGCAGTTCCTCTACACTGTCCTTGCACCAGTTTTGTGTTTTTCATATGCCTGGTTTTTCTTGTTTCAGTTTCTGTTTGTACTTCGGAAGTAAATGAATAACGATGTAGTCAGACGCACCCAGGACTGCTTTGTGATGCGATATGTAGGCACCAGAGATGTTTCCATAGCACTTGTCCAGACTTTTGTCCCCTCTAGTGTGAATATTCACATACTGATGGTAATTTGGTAATACTGACTCCAGATTGCATAAATTTAAAATCACCCATCACAAGTTTGAAAGAACCAGGTGATTTGGTTTCTAGTTCATTTGCAGTTTCAAGAATCGATTCAGCTGCAGCTCCCACATCAGCATGCGGCGGAATGTAAATGACTGTCACAAATAATTGTTTAAACTGCTGTGGTAGATAGTATGGGCAAAGTCGGACAGCGAGTAGTTCAATATTTGGCGTGCAGATGCGATCTTTTTTCAGTAAAATTCCTGCACCACCTTTTTGTTAATGTAAAGGCAGATCCCATCGCCTGTCTGCTTACCAGAAGCTGGATTTCTGTCTTCCTGTACACAAACAAATCCACCTACTTCGACTGCTGTATCCAAGTCTGTATTCTTAAACCAGGTCTCCATAAAGCACATCATACAGCTTTCACGGTACTTGTGGAGGTATCGCGCAGATGTTCTCAGCTCGTCCAGTTTATTTCGCAAGGAGTGTGCATTGGTCATAATTGTAGGCAAAGGTGTTTTAACTCTTTTAGGGCTAATTTTTTTTTTTTTTGTTTGTTCTCTCCCAGGGCTGAATATTTTTCCAAAAACTAACATTTTTTACAAAAGAACACGAAGCAATTGTTTAACACATCAAATCAACAAAAAATATTCACTTTTGAGAAATTATACTGTCTTGTATGTTGTATGAGCCTGCATACTCTAAGATTTCACATACATATCACATACATTTTACACAGCAAAGTCTGATCTCGCTCAAAGCAGCCAATTTTGGTCATTGCCACAATGCACTGCTTACAATACGTGTTGCTTTGGTGCCTACTTTTCAATTGTCTGTTGCTACACTCTCACATATATTGTTAGTGTGTACTGTAGAGAGACAAGTCACCCTTTTGCCATTGTGCCATTCCACTGCCACCAAGCTTTCTATCCGCATGAAAACCGTATTGTCACCTCTTTTCATCTTCTGAAACTTTATGCATGGCATTATAGCCTGGCTCACCCCATGGGATTTGCTTCTGTTTATTACAGGAGTGAATAAAACTTTGCAGCAGCACGTACCTATCACCATGCTGCATAACCTGTCCAAATCCATCAGGGGACAAAGCACGTTTGGACCAATGCTCCCTGAAGTTATATCACCAGTTCTGTCCCATCTCTATTTGTAATACCACAGCACGCTTCATCTCGTCTTTTGTTGTGGGTTTACACTTTGAAAAATGAGAATGCGATGCAAAGCAGCCCGCGATTCAAAAAAATTTCTCTGCCTACCTCTTTATCTCATCTGACGGTAGCTGAAAAGCAGCATCAGGAGAGAGCAGCCTGAAGTACAGCAGCTGGTGATCTGTCGTGTCCAACAGCAAACCATGCCGTCTTGTGAAGTCCAGCAGCCAGATCGGCTCTCAATGGATCAATGTCTGTGTATTTATCCCACGCAAACCTTGCTGTAGATGCATCGGCTGTGCGAAGGCGCTCAACTGGCAGCAGATCCGCTGGTGTTTGATCAGATTATGCCGGCTTCTCACTCTCTTGCCCGAACTCCTGATCAATGTCAATAAAATCAGTTTCGGAAAAATCGGAGTCCGACTCCGCGATAATACGCAAAACATTGTCTTCCGAGTGTTTTCTTTTCTGTACTCACTTCGCACTCACTTCATGTCGATGCCATCTTGCCATTGTTTACATTTCGCAACTCACACACACGCTAGGATTAGTTGCCGAGTTAACGAGTCTAGCATTCCTCCAAGCACAGAGGGAATGCCTGTGACGTGACAGTGAGATTTGTCGCCATTAACAGCTAATTATCGCCCTCTATCCCTGGATGTCGACTTTGAGTCGACATGCGCCCTCAACCCCTCCTGTCGACAAAAGTCGACATCCACCCTAAAAGAGTTAAAACTTCTCTGTCTCAGACGTATTCATAGTCCACCTTTTTCCTCTCTTTCTGGGTTTCAAAGATTTAAATTCATCTGGCATATTAGTAATACATGGGGAGTAACTGGTAGCTGGTCTCCTTGATAGCGGTGCATCCCGGCTGTAAATGAACCGCGTCGGCCACACACCTGGGAATTCCTGCGCAGGTAGTGCATTAGTGTCCCGTTGGATTCCAAAGGCGATAACGATCAAAAGTAAGAAACTTTCATAAATGTTATAAAGCATTTTATAGAAATAACTACTTGCAAACTAGTAAAAGAAAACCTAAGAAAACAATTTTACACGATTTAAAAACAAAAAGTAGGTACAAAACACGGAGAGATGCACAGAGAGGTCTGCTACAGTATAGTGACCAGATTAGGTATCAAAATTCGGTATCAGGATGAAATCTTTGGACCCATTGTCAGACCCTGTGCTGGTGCAGTGGGTCCTGGGTTCCTCCTGGTGCACAACAATGCCCGGCCTCATATGGCAAGAGTATGCAGACAGTTCCTGGAGGATGAAGCAATTGATACCATTGACTGGTCCCCACGCTTGACTGACCTAAATCCAATAGAACACCTCTGGGACACTGTTTCAGGCCATCCAACACCGCCAGGTTGCACCTCAGACTGGTCCAGATCTGGGAGGAGATCCCCCCAGGACACCATCCATTGTCTCATTAGGAGCATCCCCCTAAGTTGTCAGGCATGTATACAAGCACGTGGGGGCCATACAAACTACTGAGTATGATTTTGAGTTGCTGCAATGAAATTTTAGTGAAATGGACTAGCCTGCCACATCATTTTTTCACTTTGATTTTCGGTCTTTGAATTCAGCCCTCTACAAGGTGCTGAAAGCATTCTTTAGAAATGTTGGCCCATATTGAAAGGATAGCATCTTGCAGTTGATGGAGATTTGTGGGATGCACATCCAGGGCATGAAGCTCCCGTTCCACCACATCCTAAAGATGCTCTATTGGGTTGAGATCTGGTGACTGTGGGGGCCATTTTAGTACAGTGAACTCATTTTCATGTTCAAGAAACCAATTTGAAATGATTCAAGCTTTGTGACATGGTGCATTATCCTGCTGGAAGTAGCCATCAGAGGATGGGTACATGGTGGTCATGAAGGAATGGGCATGGTCAGAAACAATGCTCAGGTAGCTTGTGGCATTTAAACAATGCCCAATTGGCACTAAGGGGCCTAAAGTGTGCCAAGAAAACATCCCCCACACCATTACACCACCACCACCAGCCTGCACAGTGGTAACAAGGCATGATGGATCCATGTTCTCATTCTGTTTACGCCAAATTCTGCCTGTACCATTTGAATGTCTCAACAGAAATCGAGACTCATCAGACCAGGCAACATTTTTCCAGTCTTCAACTGTCCAATTTTGGTGAGCTCGTGAAAATTGTAGCCTCTTTTTCCTATTTGTAGTGGAGATGAGATAGATAGATAGAGTGGTACCCGGTGGGGTCTTCTGCTGTTGTAGCCCATCCACCTCAAGGTTGTGCGTGTTGTGGCTTCACAAATGCTTTGCTGCATACCTCGGTTGTAACGAGTGGTTATTTCAGTCAAAGTTGCTCTTCTATCAGCTTGAATCAGTCGGCCCATTCTCCTCTGACCTCTAGCATCAACAAGGCATTTTCGCCCACAGGACTGCCACATACTGGATGTTTTTCCCTTTTCACACCATTCTTTGTAAACCCTAGAAATGGTTGTGCGTGAAAATCCCAGTAACTGAGCAGATTGTGAAATACTCAGACCGGCCCATCTGGCACCAATAACCATGCCACGCTCAAAATTGCTTAAATCACCTTTCTTTCCCATTCTGACATTCAGTTAGGAGTTCAGGAGATTGTCTTGACCAGGACCACACCCCTAAATGCATTGAAGCAACTGCCATGTGATTGGTTGATTAGATAATTGCATTAATGAGAAATTGAACAGGTGTTCCTAATAATCCTTTAGGTGAGTGTATATCCAGCATGATTTTTTTCCCATTGAGATCTGATGTGTTTTCAAAATGTTCTTTTAATTTTTTTGAGCAGTTTATAAGAATTGCATGAATACTTTAGTCATTAGTTTTGAGCAGAAAGTGTCAAAAACTCTGTAGCAGTGTAAGCCCTGAGTTGTTTTGTTTTCAGAATACTGTGTAGAATGTTACTTGGCTACTGATAAGAGTTGGAGTTATAGCCACCCTGTTTCTAATGTCAAAAACTTAAGTTTGTTTTATGAGTTCTGAAAAGCAGAGTTGACTACCTTGGAGAGAAGAAGTTTAGTTTTATGTGCTCTGGAATAAAAGGCAAATGGTGCCTTGTGGACAGGTAAGATTTACACTACCAGTCAGACATTTTAGAACACCACAGTTTTTCTAGTTTTTCTTCAAATTTAATCGGTTAAAATCAGTTGAATGACCTAAAGTGGTGAAAAAGTAAGCAGGAAACTGACAGAGGTTTAAATTTAAAGTTTAGGTTAGCAAAAATGGAAATTTCAGAATATTACAAATGGCACTTCTTCTGGGAACAACTAATAGGTTACAGCCTACTGATACTCTGCAGCAATTAAATTATGCCTTGCAAGCTGAAGCAGATAATTTGCACAAATGCCCCAACTTCTGTTGATTACTTGTCTTAAAGCAAAGTTGGAACAGACTTGTTACTACACCCTCTGAACTACTACTTGGATAATATTACAGTAAAGAAAGTTGTAAATTCCAGTGAGAATGTGATGAAAACTGCTATTAATGAATTAAATGAGACAGACTGTTAGTACTCTTAGAGGTATATGTCTTTCATTTAGAGAAATTGCAAGAAATAATAAGAAACACTGATAGGGAGAATTCTGGCACACCTAAAATCACAACCCAATCAGAAGACTGATTTCTGAGGGTCACCAGCTTGCGTGATAGTTCCTCACAGCATAACATCTTCAAGGATAGCTTAACAGTGGTTGAAAAAAACAATAATCAGTTTCTGCTGTGAAGAGCAGACTTTATGGTGCAGGTTTGATGGTAAGTGGCAATAAGAAAGTCATTCCTTAAAGGACAAAATAGGGCCTTGAAGTTCCGACTGTGGACTACTGCAGACTGGGAGAAAGTCTTATGGACCAGTGAATCAAAATTTGAAGTCTTCGGTTCATCACGCCCTTTGGAGTTGGTGAAAGGATGGTTCTTAAGGGTGTGACACCAGTTGTCAAACATGGAAGAGGAAGAGTGATAATCTGGGTTTTCTTTCCTGGAGGCAGAGTTTGTGACTTGCACAGAGTAACTGGCATTCTAAATCTAAAGGATTACCACAGTTTGGCTGTTCAGCAAAAGGTGGCAACTTAAATGAATCAATAATTTGAATAAAATCTTATACACTTAATGATTTCTTGACTTATTTTTTATTTACCATTGTTTATTTGTTCTGTGCCTTGATTTTCTAAACATTAAACTGTGTGCATTTCCATAAAAACTGAAGTTTTCTGAATAGTGCATGAGCCCTTGAATAATTGTTTTGGGGACAGGACCACGCCATTCCTTAGATTAGCTTTGTAAAGTCAGTGGATGATCTGACAACATAACTGACTGACTGCTTTGAATCACTACTGAAATATTCGAGTAACACTAGACAAGAGCTGCCTGTACTGTATATCGGCATAATTTAGATGTGTTTTTAGATGTGATTCTACTACACAGAACTACAGGATATTCCTAGTTGTATGTTGTGAATTGCCACACACTTTATTTGCTTTTGCTTATTGCCACAGCTATTGGACTAATGCTTAAAGATTAAAACTTTTTTAAGCCTGGTTTCATGCTTGCACATTTACTCTATTATACCCCTGGGTTTTGAAACTGTGTTCGTTTCTTGGTTAGGTCAATCAGGGGTGAGGGGGGGAAAAGCTTCCAACAGATAAGCTATTACACCTTGGTGAAGTCTGAACAACAACAACATTTATTTATACAGCAAATTTTCATACAGATAATGTACAGTAATCCCTTGCTACTTCGCGGTTCACGACTTCGCGGGGTTTTTAAATATAGTAGTAGTATTTCCTAGTCTAAGAAAAACAAAACCAGTACGGTGACAAAGTGCGTTGTAACACGGGCTGTAATTGGTACATGGGAGGGAGACGACAAATCACAGCTTCCCGCTTTCTAATCGGGCCCGTGATTGGTGCTTTGACTGATGCCCAGATCCCACAGCACCTCCCCTTGTCTCTCTGTCGCGCCATTTCGGCTTCCAGCTTTCTCGCCGAGCGGTTTACTTTACACTGTACTGTGTGTGTGATTTATTTATTTATTTATTTATTTTGTTTCTTTGTGTTGAACTTCGCTTCAATTTTCACCCCCTGCAATGGCTCCCAAATGTGCTCCTTATTCCAAGGCTGGTGCTGAGCCTAAACGCCAACGAAGAACGATGACAATCGCTGAGAAGGTGAAACTTCTGGATATGTTGAAGGAAGGGAGAACGTTTGCGGCTGTGGCTGCAGACTGGCTAAGGATCTGCAAGAGCGGTCACAGGAATGGGACGACGATATGGTTCGATCAGTCAAATTTTGCAACAAGGTCAACGACATCATGACTGCCTACAAGCTGCTCTTCGACCGGAAAAAGAAGCAGCGGCAGCAGCTGCCGATCACAATGTTTTTGCAGCCTCGCAAAAAAGAGCCAGTTCTTACTACTACTACGGATACACCTTCAGAAACCGTGGAAGAGGTGCCCCAGGAAATGGCACCACTGTCTGAAGAGACGTAAAATACAGTCATCAGCTGCGCAGTAAAAGTCATCATCACCTTCATCGTCATCATTTTTACTGCACAGCATATTCATCACCATCATCACGTCATATATAGATATGTGTACTTCGCTATACAGTAACTGTAAACTTATCTACCGATTTCATATTGCTTAACAGTTGTCCCTGTTATTAATAGAGTAAAGGGTGGGTTGTAAACCGTACAGGGAGGGTTTAAAAACGTCCAAATACACGTTAAATTATTAAATAAATATGGTGTCCCAACTTCACGAAATTCAGTTATTCCGGCCGGCCTTGGAACCTATCTCCCGTGATAAACGAGGGATTACTGTAGGTCAAAGTGCTTTACACGATGAAGAAAGAGACAAAGTAAGAATTACAATCAGAGAACAGTAATTAACATAAAACAAAAGTAAGGTCTGATGGCCAGGGAGGACAGAAAAAAAAAAAAAACTCCAGACGGCTGGAGAAAAAATAAAATCTGCATGGGTTCCAGGCCTTGAGACCGCCCAAGCCCCCCTCTAGGCATTCAACCTAACATAAATGATCAGTCCTCATTGTATTAAGGGTTCTCATGGAAGGACTTGATGATGAAGGTCACTTGGACTTCTGGCCTTTAATCCAACATCATGGTGCTTTGATTAGGTGGTGGTGGCACAGGTCGCCACCACAGAAAACCGGAAAAAGAACAGAAGAGAGAGTAGAGGTTAGTATGGATTTTGAAACCAACCATGAATAGTAATGATAATTAAATATGCAGAGCATCAGGATTAAATTAAAATGAAGTTATGAGAAAGCCATGTTAAAGTAAGTTTTTAGGAGTTTGGCGAATTTCTATTGGCAGGCTATTCCAGATTTTAGGTGTATAACAGCAGAAGGCTGCCTCACCACTTCTTTTAAGTTTAGCTCTTGGAATTCTAAGCAGACACTCATTTGAAGAATTTGAAGGAACTACTGACAGAAGGTAGTGGATTGTACTCATGGGTGCAACTTTAAAGTGTGTATCGCCAAAGTTTAAGTACAGCAATAGAAAATAAAATTGGCAGCAGAGATTTCACATAACTGCGGGTCTATGGAAGAAAATCTTTGTATCTAAGAATGTTGTTCATATGTTAAGTACTGTTTCCCCAGAGCCTTTCTACCATAAAGCACAATTATAATGTTCCGTGTGGGCATGGCTTCTAAATTGAGTGTATATCCACTTTTTCACATTTCTCTGCTGAAATACTTTAAAGTACTTTAGAGGTTACAGAAAGAAAGACAGATTATACAAACAGGAAACTGTGCCAAGAACGTAGTACTTTTTTAACCAACTGAAAAGTGGATGTGCCCATTTGTCATTAGATTATGATGTGTATTCAAAATTACAAATTAAGATAGTAGCCAAAAAACTGAAGTAATAATTCGAGATATTAAAGTTAAATCTTTCACTAGGCAAGTAACACATCCAGAAATGGTAACTTCAAATCATTTTAAAATGTTCTGCAGTAAACATGCTTCATTTTCAAACAAGCTAATGACAATATTTTATTAACAAAGTGTGATATCCACTTTATTACTGAAAATGGGCTTAAGGCAATAAGATGTGAATCTTTAAGTGAGACTTCACTTTATAGAGTGATATTTATAGGATAGGTTTACTAATTTACTTAAAGCAAAAATTAGGGTCAAAGGAGATGAACTTGGCATGATTTGAAAAGATGAACTTCAGATACCTCCAGAAAATTATATTTGCCATTGCATTCTTAATGTAATATACTTTTTTTTTTTTTTATTTACTTCAAATATTAACTATTTTACCCAGTCTTGGTTATAGTGCTGTCATGTACCATAGATCCCGGAATATAAGTCAACTCGGTATGTTAGCCGACCCCCTTCTCTACCTACTAAATTACATATATTTGCTGATGACCGGTATTTAAGCCAACCCCCTTCTCCAAGCAAAATTTTCTAAATTTCCGTAAAATTGTCTCTTCAGGTATATTTATCATGTTTATCTGCGAGAATTTGAGACTGCCGGCATTTTTGATGGAAACCAGGAAGTGATTGCGGAGAAGTTTGGTAAAATGAAACTTTTGTGTTGAAACTATATATGCAAATGTGGTACATCGGCGGGTGGAGACTCGTTATAAATTTGACTAACTTAAATACGCAATACGCGAAGGCTAACCCATAATACATTCCGAACCTCCCACTGCAACACTTATTAACCTTTTCATAATAAAAAGGGTTGTATAATGTGCATAATTTACCAAAACACCAATAATTTTTCTAATGTACTAACCAAAAAGTTATAAAAAGTGCCTAGCCTACCAGAAGTGGGCTAGATTAAGCTAGGAGCATGGCAGCGCGTTTGGTCGCAGCGGCTCAGGGCTTTCCTTTTCAGTGCACTTTTTTCTTGTTTTTGTACTTCTTTTTTTTTCCTTGTTTGTGCACGATCGGTTCAGCGAACATCCGCTACACCCTTCAGAACCTTCTAGACATCGGTGTCCAGAGCCAGACATCTGTTTCAAGTGTTTTTCATCACACGCACAACATCCCAGACAACATAGCAAGACCAGCGGGCTCTCCGTGGATTGTTGTCGGGTCTAGGAGATGACGCAGACTGAGGAGAGAAAGAAAGTAGAAGCGGGGCCGCAGATCTGGCGTTATGCTAAGACTAAAACAACAACCATACAAGCCCTATACAGAACCTTTTTTCTGCACTGAAGGAGCTGCTATGAATCTCATTGTAGATGTGTATAGTGACAATAAAAGGCATTCTATTCTATTCTAGAAACCACAATTTCATACTGTACTCACCATTTAATTTGACATCTTTGGGCTACAGGAAGGGAGGAGGAGGAGAATGAAACGGAAGGTGGTTATTGTTTAGAAGGGGCCTCCTTATGCAAATCTTTTCTTTGTAAAATTGTCGATATGGTGGATTTCGACATGCTGTACATATTAGCGAGATCGGTCACACGAACAGCACTCTCATATTTCCACACAATTTCCATCTTCGTTTCAATTGTGATCGCTTTCTTTACCTTCTCTTCCTTCCTTAGCAATTATGTGTCTTGCTTGCATGGTCTTAGTGAATTATATATATATATAGGTAAATCACTGCAATGACCGAAATTACATCCACAAACGCATGTATCTGTTCTCCAACTGATGCTTTTAACACTCTCCGCTCTCCGCATTCACGTGTTGGTCGTAAATCAAAACAAAAATTTTTTATTTTAAATTTCCCGAGTAATTTATTATGAATTTTATTACTAAAATCAACAACTAAAATACTTTTTTGAATGAATTCTTTATTTAATTTAAAGTACCGGCATGCAGAGTTACTTCTTCATCTAAAAGATGGCTCTGTGGTTTCGTCATTATTTACTTCCATATTCATCATCAAAACTGGCATTGCGCTGGAAATCTTGAATCTGAAATGCTGCTCATTGTGTAAACCAACCCCCAAACTCCAAGCCAAAAATCTAGGACAAAATTCTCGGCTTATATTCCTGGATCTACGGTAATCAAATGTATTAGAAGTAAAATGTAGCTGAATACTTTTCTGTATTCGATATTTGTTGTTTGGTGGTGTTTTTTTTTTTTTTTTTTTAAACCAGGGGCTAGTATTAAATCACTAGAGCTCCTTACTCTTGAATATGCCACATACAATGACATGCAACAGTTTGGGCACCCATGCTTAAAAAGTCTGTTAATGTGAATAGTTAAGTGAGCAGAAGTGATGACCAAAAGACATCAAGTTAAATATGACACATTTCTTTTCAGCATTTTATGCAGGATGAGGAGGGCCATTCAAAAGTGTGGCTTCCCAAGATATTTGAGGTCTCGGATAACTCTTCTAAGGTTCCAGACCTTTAATTAGCTTTTTTGGACTATGGCTTATTCACATTCATTGTTAGAAAACCACAGGTGTCACAAATAACAAACCTGTATAAATTCTCTGACTCCTCAAACCTTGTCCCAATAATCAGCAGACATGGGCTTCTGTAAGCAGCTGCTAGCACTCTGAAAAGTAATTGATGCTCATAAAGCAGGAGAAGGCTACAAGAAGATAACACAGTGTTTTCCTCAGTTTGTAATGTTATTAAGAAATTTCAGTTAATATGAATGGTGGAGGTCAAGTTGAGGTTTGGAAGACCAAAAAAACTGTCTAAAAGAACTGCTTGTTGGATTGCTAGAAATGCAAATAAAAGCCCCTATTTGACTGTTCGACCTTCAGGAACGTTTAGGAGACTCTGGAGTGGTGGTGCACTAATGTGTCCTTCATGGTAGAGTCAACCGAAGAAAACATTTTCTGCATCCTGGCCATAGAATTCAGCGCCTGAAATTTGCAAATGAATATCTAAACAAGTCTGATGCATTTTGGAAACCAGTCCTGTGGGCTGATGAAATCAAAATAAAACTTTTTGTCACAATGTGCAAAGATATTTTTGGGGAAAAATGGGTGCCGAATTTCAGGAAAACAACACCTCTCCAACTATTAAGCATGGTAGTGGATCAATCATGCTTTGGGCTTGTGTTGCAGCAGGTGACACAGGCAACATGTCGTTGGTAGAGAGAAAAATGGATTCTACTAAATACCAGCAAACATCATGCCATCTGTAGAAAGGTTGAAGTTAAAAAAGAGGATTGATCCTATAACAAGACAATGGTCCAAAACACATCACAAAATGTACAATGGGTTACTTCTGGAGGCGCGAGCTGAAGATTTTACTGTTACCCTCACAGTCCTCTGACCTAAATAGCACTGAAAATCTGTGGATAGATCTGAAAACGGCAGTCGCATGTAAGGCAGCCTTAATTTACAGAATTAGAAGCCTTTTTTAAGGACGAATGGGTGAAAATGCCCCAAGTAAGAAATGAAAGACTATTAGCTGGCTACAAAAGGTGTTTATAAACTGTGTACTGAGCATGTCAGGTGTTCAAATTTTGCCTCAGAGTTTGGTCTCGTCCGATGCGAGAGATGGACGTCTGAAGTGGAGCTCCGCTAGCAGTGGTGCTATTTTTCATATTATTTGCTTATTATTCAGAGATATCCTGTATTTATTCAACCCGAGAGGGACCGCTACAGTATATGTAAACACATATAAACATGGCCAACAAGAAGGGGGTCGAAGAATCGAAGACGAAAGCTACATCCAAGCTGCGATCAGCAAGCCCTAGTTCGAGATACGGCCTCTCAGAGACAGACCTGGATCAGATGGGCGAAAGTACAGACTCCTCGGGACCACGGTCCGCTACATCGTCGCCGGCTGAGAGCGAAAAGGGGAGCGAAGGTGCGATCGTGAGTGCAGATGTGGATAGCTCGCCGATTGGAGAGGATTACCTGAAACTGGAAAAGGCCGGGAGGTCCGCGGCTTCAGTTACGCAATTACGCGGGACTGGAGCAGCGGGGACACCGGCTTCAGCAGAGTCTGCTGCTTCATCTACGGCACAAGAAGGCACATTTCAGCTATCTGAACTGAAAGTGTTGCTCGCTGAGCTCAGGCAAGATATAAAGAAAAGCGAGAAGGCTAATGAGAAAGCAACGGCAAAGGCACTTGAGAGACTGAAACAGGAATTAAAACAGGAAATCCAACAGGCAAATGAAAGGCTGCGCAAGAGGTACAACTAGAACTTCGACAGGTGCTGGGTAAAATTGAAGAGCGCATTGAGAAAAACTCAGTTAAACTGAGCACGCTTGCTGATCGATTGGAGCATCTTAGTGAGACATTCACGAATCGGATCGAAATAGCGAACATCTAGCTGCCAGTGCCGAGGAAAGAGCAGTAAATGTCAGTTGAATGTAAAAACTCGGAGAAAAACTTGGAGACAGACTGGCTGCTTTAGAAGATGGGAATAGAAGGTATAATGTCAGAATTGAAGGCCTGCGGAGAATCGAAAGTTTAAACCCGTGAAATTCGCGAACTGAACTTTTTCTAAAATAATCGGGGCGACTTTAAAGCAGAATCTGAGATAGCAGCGGCTTACAGCGCGATCAAACACCGTCAGACCCGACCAAGATCTTTTATAGTTCGTTTTGAACGATTATCATTTAAGTTAGAGGTGATGGAACTCCTCAGGAAAAAAAAAGGGGAAGATATTATATATGAAGATTGCCACATTCGCGTCTTCCCTGACTTCTCTCCAGCAACAGCTATTAAACGCCGCCTTCTATAATATTAAACAGCGGCTACGGCAAGCCAATGTCAAATCGGCCTCCTGTATCCGGCAAAACTGAAAGTGGAATGGCAGGGTCATTTCTATGTTTTCGCTAGCAAGGAGGAGGCAGAAAATGAGTTAAGAAAGCTGATCCCGGGACTATTCTGATACATAATTGTGAGTCATGGCGGTAAATGATAACGCTAGGATTAATAATCTACTGTCTGATCTATTTTGTTTTAAAATACGGGTTTTTATCAGCATATATTCTCATATTCTTATATTATTATTACTTACTTATTACTTATCATTACTTAGTATTACTAGGGCTAAATGTTTATGTTTTATTGTGCTTAATTACGTTTTCCTCCTCTTTTTTCTTTTCTAATTATTTCATGTGTACCCTAAATGAGACTGTTCAATATCATACCCTTGGTTTGCTGTTATTGCTATTACTGCATTAAGACTTGTTATGCTTGTTTTGGACACATCTTTAACACCATCACCTGGGTTTATTATCTGGGGATATCATCTTAATGCACTAAAATTGATGAAGATTATATGTATATGTGTATGTGTATGTATATATATATATATATATATGTATGTATATGTATTTATATATATATATATATATATATATTAAGTGCAAAATTCTTTTTTTTTTTTTTTTTTTTCCTCTTTTAAAGACTATATTGGTAACAGATATCTCTATCTTTTAACCTTAAAGCGCCACTGCATGGGGGCTTGATGTGCTTTGGGCGTGCTCTGTCTCTGGGTATGTCAGAGGACTGGGACTGCATGAAGTGGGTTTTAGCCTCACCTGGGGAGGCAAAAAGGGAGGGTGGGGGTTAAGGGGAAGAGAAAGAGAGCAGGCTTGATCTATATCTAATCTATCATCTCAATCTTTATAATTATAACTATCAACGTAATAATAAGCTGCATGGCAACAACTCTTGGGGGAATAGGAAATTAAGACCTAAACTATTTCACTTCCAGTTAAGACTATAATATGACACCAAAAACTCAGAATCAGTGTCTCCATGATGGGACAGTTAACTTCGTAAGCTGGAATGTTAAAGGCCTGAATCACGAATTAAAGAGAAAGAAAGTACTTTCTCACCTAACAGGTCTAAATGCTAAAATAGTATTTTTACAGGAAACCCACTTACTAAGTAAGGATCAGTTCCGGCTGCAAAAGACTGGACTGGCCAAATGTTCCATTCTAGTTTTACAAAGAAAACTAGAGGGGTGGGAATTCTCATACATAGAACAGTACCATTTGTAGCATCAGATGTAGTATTGGATCCTGAAGGGAGATATGTGATGGTCATGGGAGACTTATCTAACTGTAAAATGATTTTGATAAATGTTTATGCACCTAATGTTGATGATAAGGAATTTATACAAAATTTATTTGCATCCATTCCCAATCTGAACACTCATAAACTTATAATGGCTGGGGACTTTAATTGTGTTCTAAATCCACTTTTAGATAAGACTTCCTCCACAGGGGGAACGGCAACTAACACCGCAAAGATAATTACAAAGTTTATAACTGATCACAACTTATCAGATCCCTGGAGGTTTTAAACCCAAATTCAAGAACATATTCTTTCTACTCACCAGTACATCATTGCTACTCAAGGATTGATTACTTCTTTATAGATAATAACTTCTTGCCTAAGATTAAATCTTGTAAATACGATGCTATTGTTATTTCAGACCATGCTCCGATGATCTTGGAGCTGAAATTACTAAGCCCCATACACTCACCCGCAGATGGCGTCTCAATCCGCTTCTATTAGCTGACGAGAATTGTACTGAATTTATATCCAAACAAATTGAATTCTTTCTAGAGACAAATACATCCCCTGAGATCTCTGCAGGAATACTCTGGGAAACTCTTAAGGCCTTCTTAAGAGGACAGATTATCTCATATCTTTCCCACAGAAATAAATCCGCGAAGAAAGTAGCAGAGATAAAAGCGAAATTACTAAAATAGATGAAGAACATGCCAGACTACCAAGCGAGACTCTACATAAGAGGAGGCAGGCTCTACATTCAGAATTAAACCTCTTGACAACTAAAGAAACCGAACAACTAATTTACAAATCCAGACATCATTATTATGAACATGGAGAGAAAGCTAATAAGCTTTTAGCGCAACAAATTCACAAGCAAGATGTAGCATACGCAATCTCGTAATTACTAACACGAACGGAGATAAAATCATCGAACACAAAAATATAATGTACACTTTTAGAGACTACTATAAATCCCTATATACTACTGAGTTTAAAGAAGACAATATACAATCTAATGCATTTCTGGATAAATTACAGATACCACAAATTGACGCTATTAGTGTGGAGGAGCTCGATAAACCTCTGTCATTATCAGAATTACTGGATGCTATAAAGTCACTCCAAGGTGGAAAAGCAGCAGGCCCTGATGGCTACCCTGCAGAGTTTTACAAGAAATTCTCCGCTCAGCTAGCTCCCTCCTATTAGCAACATTTACAGAAGCCAGAGATAACCAATCTCTTCCACAAACCTTTCGCCAAGCACTAATCACTGTCTTTCCAAAACAAAATAAGGACTTATTACAATGTGCATCATACAGACCAATTTCACTTCTGAATAACGACGTTAAAATACTCTCTAAAATCATAGCTAGAAGGATGGAGAAAGTGCTCCCCTCAGTAATATCACAAGACCAAACTGGATTTATTAGGGGCCGACACTTATCTTCAAATCTTCGCCTGTTTAATGTAATATACTCACCAACTAAATCAAACACCCCAGAAATATTATTATCATTGGATGCAGAAAAAGCATTCGACATGATTGAATGGAAATACCTTTTACTATTTTGGAGAAGTTTGGGTTTGGCCCGAACATTTGTGCATGGATTAAATTACTGTATACTAACCCAGAAGCTTCAGTTTGCATCAATAACATTTGCTCAGACTACTTTAAACTAGAACGTGGCACAAGACAAGGATGCCCTTTGTCACCACTGCTGTTTGCAATTGCCATTGAACCACTGGCAATACATTGTCGAAATACTGATCAGATAAAGGGGATTAGCAGAGAAGGACTGGAACAGAAAATCTCATTATATGCAGATGACATGGTACTGTATATATCGGACCCAGAAAATTCTGTGCCTGCAGTCTTAGCAGCACTCACAGAATTTCAAAAGCTCTCTGGTCTCAGAATTAATCTGAATAAAAGTGTACTCTTTCCGGTGAATTCGCAAGCATATAATATTAGATTAGACACCCTTCCTTTTATCATTGCAGAACAGTTTAAATACCTCGGGGTAAACATCACAAGTAAACATAAAGCTCTTTATCAACAAAATTTCGTCGTCTGCATGGAAAAAATTAAACAAGACTTGCATAGATGGTCAACCCTTCATCTCACACTAGCTGGAAGAATTAACACTGTTAAGATGAATATTCTTCCTAAGCTCCTTTTTATTTCAAAACATACCAATATACATTAATAAATCGTTCTTTAAGCAATTAGATTCAACAATAACCTCATTTATTTGGAATTCTAAACATCCACGCATCAAAAGAGCGACCCTACAAAGACAAAAGGCAGAAGGCGGCATGGCTCTACCTAACTTCCAGTTTTATTACTGGGCGCAAATATACAGTCGATAAGAACCTGGACACAAATAGAAGAACATACACAGGCATGGACCGCAATAGAAGTAAAATCCTGCAGTACTTCTTTGTATTCCTTGCTTTGTGCTCCAATAAACACACGTTATCGGCAATACACTAATAACCCAATTGTGCTCCACTCACTTAGAATCTGGAACCAATGTAGAAAGCATTTTAAGACGGAGAAGCTTCTTTCTGTGGCACCTGCAAAAGAACCACCTCTTTCAACCCTCACAAACATATGCAGTTTTAATATCTGGAAAAATTTGGAATTAACTTGCTTAGAGATCTTTATATAGACAACGTCTTTGCATCCTATGAACAATTACATTCCAAATTTAACATTCCAGCTACAAATTTCTTTCACTATCTTCAAATCAGGAACTTTGTTAAACAGAACCTTCCAGATTTTCCTCATCTTGCACCCTCATCCACGCTGGAAAATTTATTGCTCAATTTCAAGGAGTTAGACTCCATCTCTACAATATATAAAATCCTTTTACAATCCCTTCCTTTCAAAGATCCAAGAGGACACTGGGAAAATGACCTCTCAATTAATATATCAGAAAAGGAGTGGAAAGTAGCAATGCAGAGAATTCACTCAAGCTCCATATGCAAAGCATACAATTATACAACTCAAAATTATATATCGAGCACATCTGTCTCGACTAAAACTCTCAAAATGTTTCCAGGGCATGATCCAACCTGTGAACGCTGCAAAAGCCCCAGCCTCACTAGGTCACATGTTCTGGGCCTGCACCAAATTAACATTATTCTGGACAAAAATTTTTAATTACCTCTCAGACAGTCTTGGACTCACAATCCCTCCTAACCCATTAACAGCTGTGTTTGGGGTTCTTCCAGAGGGTCTTAAAGTGGAGAAAGACAAACAAATTGTGATTGCATTCACTACACTGTTGGCACGCAGACTTATTCTGATAAACTGGAAGAACCCAAACTCTCCTCTTTTAAGTCAGTGGGAAACTGATGTGTTATATTATTTAAAATTGGAAAAAATCAAATACTCAGTTAGAGGATCTGTGCAGACTTTTTTCAAAACATGGCAGGATCTAATCAGTAATATTTTGAAATGTTTATAAAGCACAGAGAATTTGTTGATTTAGGTATTTTTAAAAGCCTTAAATTTTACACGTTTGGCTTGCTCTCTCTCTCAAGGGTGGGGATCGATCTGTTCTTAGCATAATTCTTTTTTTTTTTTTTAAAACTTGATTGCTATGTATTGATTTGTAATAAAATTAATAAAATAAAAAAAAAAAAAAAAATTTTGCCTCAGACCCTTTTAATTTTTTTGGTAGTTTGTAACTGTGACTGATGGAAATAAAAATGTTATATTTCTTAAAATATTAAAGAAATGTGTCATCTTTAACTTTGTCTTTTGGTAATCAGTTCATCTTCTGCTAAATTAACTATTCACATTAACATAGATTTTAGGCAGGGGTGCTCAAACATTTGCATACCACTGTACAGTTAGCCATGAGTAAAAAATTCCTTGCATAGATCAATTCTTGCTTTTCCTAGTATTTGACTTTTCACTTTTGTTGATGGTCATTTGAAAACGTAATTTAACAGGAAACATTTTTGTTTTGAATTTAAACACAGTCAGTAAGAAATAATGAGGATTTTGGGTGTGAACTAACAGCACATCCTAGAAAAATGGTAACTTAATCAGATTTGAATGTAATACAGTGGTACCTTGGTATACGTGTGCTTTGGAATAAGTCCAACTTGGTATATGTCCTGTTTGGACACACAAAATTTTGCTTGGTATACGACCTTTGTTTGGAATACGACTCGCGTGCTAACCTTGTTTACCTCTCTCGAGACAAAGCCACGACTGCCCACGAGCGTTAGTGTGCCAGTTGCTAGCATTCAGTGAACAACCCTCGCTATAACTCTCTGTGAACTTTCACGTGTGTGATATAGCGGGTCCACAGCTCCTGTCAAAGTCCAGCTTTAAAATAAATATAATCACCGAGCTCGCAACTTGGTGAGGGGGTGTGGTGGTTATGTGGCTGAAGGTTGTCAGGGCGATTCACAATGTGGGCGTTTCTCACCAAAGTGCACTTGTGAGGGACCGTCCGCATTCATGATTGTTCCTGGGTCTGCTTATCTTGATAAACAGAAGTGCGAGTCAGCTAGAAGGGGAGTAAAAAGAAAGAACGGACGAGAGGTTGAGTGAGTGAGTGGGTGAGAGAGAGAGAGAGAGAGGGCTGCTTATCTTGATAAACAGAAGCGTGAGTTGGCTTGAAGGGGAGTAAAAAGAAAGAAGCGGGGGACTGGGCTGCCAGGTAAAAAGGCACCGGGCTTCTTCCTTTTTAATTTTTTATTTTTAAAGAATGCTTCCTGCTCTATTTTAACTTCGTTGTTTTTAAGAAGACCTTTTTCTATTGTTTTTAACCTCCACGTTTCACTTCTGATTTTATGGATTATTTATTGAAACTTTGGAGACTGCACTTTAATTTGAACCTTGTTTTGTTAATTGTTTTAATAAAAGCACTTTGCACTTTTTCACCATCCCCTTGCTTTACCGATGAGGTTAGCAGTGAGGCACATTACCAACGGTGTAGGGTTCAAGGGCTCCCCAGCAGCAGATGGGAGCATACAGCAAACCTGCATCGTCACAACTTGATTTTGTGTTTTTTTTTTTTACATGTAAATTTGAATTGATTGTTGAAAAGTATAAAGGTGGCATGCGTATCCAGGACATGGCTGTTGCATACCGTTTGCCGAGAATGACGGTATCTACAATTGTGAAAAACACAGATGTTATTAAATATAAAATTTTCATTTATTTCATCTAATTGCTTTTGTATTTATGTATTTTAGTATTAAGCAGTGTTTAAATTATTTTATACAACCCCATCAATGTATAATATGCCAATAGCAATAGGATTTTTTTTTTCATGGGAACGGATTAATCATTTTCCCATTATTTCTTATGGGAAAAATTTGTTTGGTATACGTCCTGTTTGGTATAAGTCAAAGGGTCTGGAACGAATTAAGGACGTATACCAAGGTTCCACTGTAGTTTGAAATTGTAAAAGATTACAGATCAAGGTTTTACAGCATTTACATCAAAAGCAATATACATTGAATCATAGTTTACTTACACTGCATATAGTGTTGATGTTTACTGGCTGTATTATTTATGGAGGCAAATTTAATAAAATAAAAAAAACAAAAAAACCTAAACGTTTCATGCATTAAGAACAAAACAGGTGGGGGAAAAAATATTGTATGTACCAAACTATGGTGTCACTACTCATTCAAATGTTTTACTTTGTTGCTAAGAAAAAAATCACAGATAAGGCACAAAACTATTTTATTTAACAGTTGAACATTCTGGAATTGTAAAACATGCCTCAAAAATTAAATTAAATTGTTGTTATTAATGGCACATTTTTGTTCAGACCAAACGGAGGAAAAAAATATGGAATCACTTAACGATGGAGAAAATATTATGGAATCACCTGGTAATGTGCATTTCTAAAACAAATACTTGCTGAAGTTTAAATGGGCTAATTAGTCTGCAGTTAAAACCGAGTGCTTGCAGATGTTAATGAGCTGTTGCACCTGGTTGATTGACAAGAAACATGGCCCAAACAAGAAAGCTGTCGGTTGAAACAATGTAAGGGATCATAAAACTCCATCAAGAATTAACACAGTGTGTGGCAAATATGTTGGTTGTTTCCAGTATGCTGTTTGGAGCAAGTACAAACTATGGGAATTCTGGAAACATACAAGTAGACCAAGGAAGGTATCGGGACAGAAAACACAAATCAATATGCCTAGAAAATAGAAAATGCACTACAAAATAAATGAAAAACAAATGGGCAGAAACGGGTCAATGTTTGTGACCAAACTGTAACAAATCGGCTGAAGGAAATGGGATTTAAAATACAGAAAAGCCAAACGTAAAGCTTCATTAACACCTAAACGGAAAAAAACAAGGTTACAGTGGGCTAAAGGGAAGCAGTTATGCACTATAATATTTAGTGATCAATCATGAATCTGCACTGGCCATGGAGATGATGCTGGAACTTTAGTTTGTTGCCATTCCAGTGAAAGATATAATGATGACTGCCTGGAGAAAACTAATTTCCACACTCATTGCTGATATTGAGTTGCATGTCCGGTAAAGACAGAGGGTAGATGGCGTATACATTAAAATATTGGACACTTCTCATTCCATCAATTGAAAGTAGGTTTGTTGATGATGAAGTCATTTTTCAGGACAATAATACTTCTTGCCACAGAAAAAAGGGCATTCATATGTTTTGGGAAAGCCATATCAACTCCATGACATAGCCAGGAAACATTCTGGATCTCCGTCTGATTGCAAATTTGTGGTGGAAATGGAAAAAACGGGACTATGACAAGGCTCAATCCTGAAAGCTGAACTGTCAACTGCTATTCAAGAATATTGAAACACGATTGATGAAGAATATTATTTTTAATTAGTGAGGCCCATGCCTCAAAGAATTCAAACTGTCATAAAAGCCAGAGGAGGTGGAACAGTAGTACTAATTGTATTTTTTTTTTTGGTTAATACTTCCATAATTTTTTCCTCATCATTGAGTGATTACATAATTTTTCCTCTACTTGGACTGAACAAAAATAAATTGCATTAATTACAATAATTTCATGTTATTTTTTTGATGCCAGAGTGATCAGCTATTAAATAAAACAGTTTTGTGTCGTATCTAAGATTTTTTTTCTTTTTCTTTTTTGCAACAAATTAAAACAGCTGAATGAACATCCTCCACGAATAGTGATGCCATAGTTTTTGCCAGGGATTGTACTAATATAATGAATCGGCTAATGCAAATACAATTTATATGTTAAAGAAGCTTTAATTAAAGCATCACCTCTTCAAATAACAGTAAAGTTAAATATTCACCATGTTTTGTTGACATCACAGCTTCTATTAAATTAAAAAGCTAAAGACTAGTATATAAATGAAGATGTAAACAGGCATATAAAGGAAACATTTTTGTGTATTTATTTTGTGCTTGACTATTTTGAGGAAATGGACCTACAATACTGTATGTTTTACGACTTCAAAATACTTTTTTTTTTTTTAATGACCATTATTCAGATATGGAGTTTCTGCACTTTGGCTCTCCACAATTGTTTTAGTTCCCAGTTCTATTTAATGCTGTTGTATGTTTTATTGTATTGCAGTATGTCCTTGAATGTACTGTAGTGAAAGTTAGCATAGGAGTCTTTTACATTCTTGCCAACCTAGATAAAGCTCTGATGTAGGTGCTGTCAATGAGTTTCTGCACATCTTTTCGATCTTTCACTCCAAAGAGATCTATTTACTTTGTATTCCACAGTGTATGGTAGATGAATGTATTTGATGTGCATTGATTTCATAATTGGATTAGTCCATTCATTTTCTAACTAGGTTAACACTAGAATTACCAGAGCCTACGAAAAAACTTGTAGGTCCGTCCCACCTTAAATCGCTTCTTAAAACCGTTCCCACCTCTCCGCCAGTGTCTCTTGTTAATCTAAATGTGCTGATAAAAGAAAAGCTGCAAGTAGCCGGCTATTCCATCCCCCCACCAATTTAGAACATGCACAAACTTCTCCCAGCTCATGCCTTGATTGATTATCTGGGAGTGAAGTGGAGTTTTAGAGTGGAAATAATAGATCATTATTTGAAATACACGCATTTCACGTGTGTTCCGTTTCTACAGTAATCCGTGTAAACACATTTTTAAAACAAACGTTTTTCATATTGTAGTAGTAAATGACAAAATGTAAGCATAAACTATATAATGTATGAAGCCTGAAGTCCAAATATCAAAACACTTTCACAAAAGGTACAAATATAACAGAACAATTATGCTTTTATTCAAAAATATAACTGCAGAAAAAAGCCGCCTTAGCATGCCACATTGACACATGCTTACTACAGCTGTCACGGTAGCGTAATGGTATCAGCCGCTGACTAGTATTCAAAAGGTCATGAGTTCGATCCCACACGATTCAGTTTTGAGAAGTAAACTGCGCTTATTCTTACTATTTTAGAATAAAAACATGCATTTGATTTCCGTGTGTAACAGCCAATGTAATTTATGATACTTGTAAAGGTTAGGGTTTTTTTTTTTTTTATTCACTTTTCATTCTCTTAGTCGTGTTCAGGATCAACCCCCCCATCTGAGAATGCTGTTTTCACATAAAGCGTACTTGTGACTGCATTCTCGTACCAATGCTTGCGAACTGAAGTACTTGCGTGCACTTTTCATGGCATTACACGTCTATTTTTTTGAGCATGCCCGTGTCGCTCAAACACAGGAACATATGTTGGTATACAAGTATAACAAAACAAGTGCACTTTTATTCTAGACTACAAGTGAAGAAAAAATAAAGCAAGTTACAGTAGGTGGTTGATACGACAGCTTGCGTGGTGCAATGCTAAGAACTGCTGATTTCCGATACATGCTATATAAAATCATCACATTCAAATATTAACAATTCCCACACACCCTTCCTACATTCACGACATGTGTACTTGTTGCAGTGTACACATCTCTCTGTGCTATGGTTCCTATTACACTGAATGAGCACCTGACATTGTACTTTCTTTTCTATATAAATCACATTCGAGTATAGCGCGTCTCCAAATAAATCACATTCGAGCTATAGCATCTCTCCAAATAAATCACATTTGAGTTATAGCGCGTCTTTATGTGAAAACAGCATTGTCAGATGCTGTGAACGCGACTGAGAGAATGGAACTGAATTTAAAAAAAAGCTAACCTTATCGTGCATTTACACTGGCTCTTACAGACTGACTGAAATCAAATTTATGTTTTTATTCTAAAATAGTTCAGTACATGCAATATTATTTGAAAACGAACAGCGTTACATCTGAGAATTCACTGTAATTTGCAGCTCTATTCATTATCTCAAAACACCACGCACATTCACAGTAATTCCCAGTTATGTCCACCACTCACACCCACAACCATACAGAACTGATCCCACATCAGAGAATTTCCACTTCCTGCATAAATTCACACCCGATCTGACGCTGTTTGTTTTCAAATAATATTGCATTAGTGCGATGATGTTTTTACATATATTGTCTCTTTCTTTCAGGTGTGTAATAGAAACCACAGCATAGAGAGAAGTGGGTACATTGCTTCTTACAGGAAAAGGCAATGGAAAAAGTGCACTTGAATAAAAGTGCACTTTTGTTATACTTTTACACCAACATATGTTCCTGTGTTTGAGCGACACGGGCAGATGGGGAGTGTCTGATGATTGAATATAGCGCCGAAGTTACTGCTCTTTACCATTCTCTCCTCAGCATGTCCTGGAGTACAAAAGATACAGCAACATGCGGGGACTGGCAGGAACACTCAATAAAACTGAATAAAAAGAAAATCAAGTGACAGTGAGATACGAAGAAGGCAGCTTTGCCAGCGCTTGTGTGTCAGAACCCTTTGGGGGTGGGGTTTGATATTTGGACTTCAGGCTTCATACATTATATAGTTTATGCCAACATTTTGTCATCTACTACTAGAATATAAAAAACGTTTCTGTTTTATCAATGTGTTTACACAGATTACTGTAGAAACGGAACAGACATGAAATGCGTGTGTTCCAAATAACGATCTATTATTTCCACTCTAAAACTCCACTTCACTCCCAGATACTCAATCAAGGCATGGGCTTGGAGAAGTTCGTGCACGTTCTAAATTGGTGGGGGTATGGAATAGCTGGCTGCTTCTAGCTTCTCTTTATCACCACATTTAGAAGACAAAGGATGCTGGTGGAGAGGTGTGAAGGGATTTAAGAAGCGATTTAAGGTGGGACGGATTTACGAGTTTTTTCGTAGGCTCTGGTAATTCTAGTGTTAACTGGTTCACGGTTGAAGGGAGCCAGCATCTGTCCCGTTAACATTACATGCTACGTAGGATAATCCAAAAAACATTCCCTTTAGTCATTATAATAGTAAAGTGTTTTGTTTTTTTTTTCTTCAGTATTAAAGTGACATGACATTCTCAGAATTGCTTAAATCCATTCAGGGAGGCTGATGTCTAGAGGCAATCTTGACAGTGTCTGCCACATAGCCCACTCACACACGGCACACACGGACCCACACTCAAAATTACAGAAATATGTTTGGGGGTGTAGAACAAATACTGGACAACCAGGTGGAAAACACATATAAGGTATGGTTACAACATGCAGACTGTACATGGACAAGTCTTTTGAGATACATTTTATATTTCTTAATAGTAGGCACATTAAATTATACTTACATTTTCATTTTTACAATCAGAAATTTTGTTTTCTTTTTCTTTACATGTTAAGGTGAAGATTTGCTTCCATCTGCTGAGGTTAAAGATGATGGGAAAGGAGTACAAATGAGGAAAACTGATACAGAAACACAGTAAGTATTTTTTTTTTACAGTAAACATTGATGTTACCTGTTTAAACCTGTTATATGTAAGAATTTTATTTAATCGCAGCTTGCAATTATTGGGTAAAAGTTCAGATTTTGCCAAATTCTGATCTGAAATTGTAATAACTTTAGATATTACTGTGGTTGAGAATACAGTTGAGCTTGAAAGTTTGTGAACCCTTTAGAATTTTCTATATTTCTGCATAAATATGACCTAAAACATCATCAGATTTTCACTCAAGTCCTAAAAGTAGATAAAGAGAAACCAGTTAAACAAATGAGACAAAAATATTATACTTTGTCATTTATTTATTAAAGAAAATGATCGAATATTACATATTTGTTAGTGGCAAAAGTATGTGAACCTTTGCTTTCAGTATCTGGTGTGACCCCCCCCTTTGCAGCAATAACTGTAACTAAACGTTTCCGGTAACTTTTGATCATTACTGCACACCGGCTTGGAGGAATTTTAGCCCATTCCTCCATACAGAACAGCTTCAACTCTGGGATGTTGGTGGGTTTCCTAACATTAACTGCTCGCTTCCGGTCCTTCCATAACATTTAGTTTGGATTAAGCTCAGGACTTTGACTTGGCCATTCCAAAACATTAACTTTATTCTTCTTTAACCATTCTTTGGTAGAACGACTTGTGTGCTTATGGTCTTTGTCTTGCTGCATGACCCACCTTCTCTTGAGATTCAGTTCATGGACAGATGTCCTGATTTTCCTTTAGAATTCTCTGATATAATTCAGAATAAGGAATTCTCTGATATAATTCAGAATTCATTGTTCAATCAATGAAGGCAAGCCGTCCTGGCCCAGATACAGCAAAACATGCCCAAACCATGATACTACCACCACCATATTTCACAGATGGGATAAGGTTCTTATGCTGGAATGCAGTGTTTTCCTTTCTCCAACCATAACGCTTTTCATTTAAACCAAAACGTTCTACTTTGGTCTCATCTGTCCACAAAACATTCTTCCAATAGCTTTCTGGTTTGTCCACGTGATCTTTAGCAAACTGCAGATGAGCAGCAATGTTTTTTTTGGGGAGCAGTGGCTTTCTTCTTGCAACCCTGCCATGCACACCATTGTTGTTCAGTGTTCTCCTGATGGTGGACTCATGAACATGAACATTAGTCAATATGAGAGAGGCCTTCAGCTGCTTAGAAGTTACCCTGGGGTCCTTTGTGACTATTACAAACCTTGCTCTTGGTGTGATCTATGTTGGTTGACCACTCCTGGGGAGGGTATCAATGGTCTTGAATTTCCTCTATTTGTACACAATCTGTCTGACTGTGGATTGGTGGAGTCCAAACTCTTTAGAGATGGTTTTGTAACTGTAACCTTTTCCAGCCTGATGAGCATCAACAACTCTTTTTCTGAGGTCCTCTGAAATCTGAAATATATCATGATACACTTCCACAAACGTGTTGTGAAGAGCAGACTTTGATAGATCCCTGTTCTTTAAATAACACAGGATGCCCACTCACACCTGATTGTCATCCCATTGATTGAAAACACCTGCCTCTGATTTCACCCTTAAACTAACTGCTAATCCTAGAGGTTCACATACTTTTGCCACTCACAAATATGTAATATTCGATCACTTTCCTCAATAAGTAAATGACCAAGTATAATAATTTTGTCTCATTTTTTTTAACTGGTTTTTCTTTATCTACTTTTAGAACTTGAGTGAAAATATGATGATGTTTTAAGGTCATATTTATACAGAAATATAGAAAATTCTGAAGGGTTCACAAACTTTCAAGCACAACTGTAGTTATGTTTGGACTAATGTACAGTGATTAAGAGCAAAGCAGTTTAATATATGCCATAGCTTGTTAAAAAGTTATTACCAGTCTGAATGTTTTTTTTATGTTGAAAGAAATTGTAATTTACCTTATCATGGGTCACCTTTCCTTTTCTCTCTCTGCTCCAATGACTGCACCTCCAGTGACTCATTTGTTAAACTGCTGAAATTTGTTGATGGCCTGATCACAGACAGCATAACATGCATTATCAGAGGGAGGTGGATTGATTGGCCCGGTTGTTGTAGCCTTGGCAGTCTTAACTTGAATCCCTTGAAAACAGTAGAAATGATTGTGGATTTTAGAAGACACTGCTCACCTCCTTCTTCCCTAGATATTAATGATGTCACTGTCAACAGCGTAGAATAATTTAAATTTCTTGGCACAACTATAACTCAGTTTTGTTCTCTGCCATCTTGGAAGTTTTAACCTGTTTAACTCAGTGCTGGTACAGCTTTATAGAATCGTCATTGAATGCATCCTCACTTTCTCTACAACAGTGTGTGGTATGGCAGTATATCTACTCATTCCAAGTATAAACTGGTTTGTTATTTGGACAGCAGAAAAAATTTTAGGCCTGAAATGGGTCCCCATTTCACATCATGGGTAAAAAATGTGCCAGCAGTATAAGCAAAGACTACATACACACAAGCAACTATCTTTTTCAGTTATTACCTTTGAGGAAACGTGAAAAAAGGCAAGAACTACTAGACATAGAGATGGTTTATTTCCTACTGCACTCACTATGTCATGTCATGTCATTTTCTAACCCGTTTGCCCTGATGAGAGTCCTGGGGGGGTGCTGGAGCCTAACCCAGGGTGTAAGGCTGGAACAAACCCCGGACAGGGTGCCAGTCCATCGTGGGGTGAACACACACACACACACACACACACACACACAAATGCTGCAGTCACTATGGTTAAACAGAATTACCGATTCATCATTATTTTTTCCTGATTTCTAATCTCTTATACAGTATATATTTCTCTTCTGGTTCGTCCTACTTCCACTTCAAAACTGGTCCCGCCCTCACGCAGCCGACACGGCATTTCTCGATTCCTATTCAACCTCTTCCAAACAGTTCCCCACGCTCTCTGTGGCCTCCCATACACCTTGCTATTTTCATTATACTGCGGCGGTTGTTTCCTAAGCCTTTGTTATAAAATGAACGACCAGTATCTTCTCTGTCGACAGGTTTTTGTACAATGTCCTCTCTATTCCGGGATCCGGCAACTGTCGTCTCCAGCAAAACACCTATTCACAAATTCGCAGGGAGCCAGTGAAGTTGAGAGAGAGTAGGTGTAATATGTTCAGTGGACTTAGAACAGCAGGTTATTATCCTGGCAGCAGAATTTTGAATAATTTCTAAGCGATGGATATGTTTTTGTGGGATGCCAGTTAGAATAGCATTACAGTAATCTATACGTGAGGTGACTCGGACATTAACCAATACTTCAGTACTGTGTTGCATAAGAACAGGACGAAGTCTAGAAATGTTTTGGATGTGGAAGAAGGCAGTCTGAGAAATGTTACTTATATGGGAGGAATTATTTAATAATAATAATTATTATTATTATTTAATAATTGTCATTATTAGTGTATAAATGGATATAAATAATTGCATGTAAACGATTTGCCAAAATCTGTTGTATGTAAATGATACTGTTTTAAACGTTATTGTTTTTTCATCAGAAAACCCAGTTTCCACATCTACCTGTATTAGTTTAACACTGGAATTACCAGACAGGCAGAGAAGTCACTAGATATATAAATAAACAGGGAAGGCACGTGTACTGAAAGAAAAAAAAGATCAACGTGTTCCTTGGTCCTGCTGCACTGAATAAGCTCACACACTCTGTTGTGCAGCAGGATCAAGGCACATGTTGATCTTTTTTTTCTTTCAGTACATGTGCCTTCCCTGTTTATATATCTAGCGACTTCTCTGCCTGTCTGTCTCTCTATTACACAGTGCTCTGTCTGTCTGTGTGTTATGGACACTTAAAAATAGCAGTTATAAGGACACTTGTTCATGTTATTTGCAGTCTCAATTGTTAAAAAATATTTTAAAAGGAGCATCCTACATGAAAATATAACTATCTCATTAACTGACAGTGCATACTAGTTTATAAACTTTATGTCCATTTGAGGTTGAAAAGAAAATACATTAAATCATATATCAATCGACACACGCTGCACGCAGGCAAGCGGGCAGTGAGAGTGGAGATAAAGACGCTAGATAGATTGTATACAACAGGCAAAAATAGCGACCACTTGATAACAGTATTAGCTATAATGATTGAAAACATGAATTAATCAACAGAAATAACTGGGATCGACATTTTAAACTTAATGATTTACTTAAGAAAAAATAAAGAAAAACGCCCCAGCATGCAGAAAGCAGACGTTTGCAGGGAGGCAGGCAGCGCGGCCATGGTTAAAAAGAAAAAAAAGTAACACTTTCTCCATAGTGGGGAATCGAACTCGGGTCTCTGAGGCACCGTAAGCCTGCTGCACTCTGATATGGAAATATTAGCGCTATGCCACGGAAGCTGTTGTGTCATTCTTGAACCTTTTGTTAAAGTGTTTATTTGATCTTTGGAAATCAGGCTTCACACATTCTATAGTTTAGGCCTACATTTTGTAACATTTATTACTATAATATGAAAAAGTTTCTGTTTTAACAATGTGTTTACACAGATTACTGTAGAAACGGAACACACATGAAATGCATGTTTTCCAAATAACGATCTATTATTTCCACTCTAAAACTCCAGCAGTTCAATCACTCCCAGACAATCAAACAAGGCATGAGCTGGGAAAACTTAGTGAACATTCTGTGACGGTGGGGGATGGAATAGCCGACTGCTTGCTGCTCCTCTTAATCGGCACATTTAGAAGACAAAGGACGCTGGCGGAGAAGTGAGAACGGTTTTAAGGTGGGCCTGATCTACGAGTTTTTTCGTAGACTCTGGTAATTCTAGTGTTAAATGGCATTTTTGCCACTTGCGACGTATCGTGTCGACTGGACAATACAGTGAAAGTGACTTCTATCTATATATGTCTATGCTCTCGACAATTGGCATTAGTTTTGCTCCTTGCTATTTTCGTTATACTGCGACGGTTGTTTCCTAAGCCTTTGTTGTAAAATGAACGACCGTATCTTCTCTTTCGACGGGTTTTTGTACAACGTCATCTCTATTCCGGGATCCGGCAACTGCCTGTTCCTATCAGTGGGTCATTTCTTGACACAAATAGTCTCCAGAAAAACACCTATTCACAACTGCGTCTTTCAAGAAGTATTTCTTCTTGATTTCTGAATTCCTTTCTCACCGTTTTCCGTTCTTATTCTTACACCGCCGTATGCTATGGCGGGCATCGGCTAGTTATAGTTATTTTATGCTTATTGTATATAGAAGTTAATTAGTATAATGCTAGATGGGTGTGCACTTCTGCTTTACTGTTGTATATTGTTTTATATGTCTATATTTACTGGATCTAATGTTGTGATGGTGTCATGTATTGTGTATTGTGTTGTTTAATACTGTGTATATTGCTAGTGTATGGATGTAACATGAAGAGAATTTCCTATCTACTATGTTGCCTAGCAATGAAGTTCACATGTGGATTATACACATCATAATACACATATGCAGATGCCATTTTACCTTGTCTTTGAACCAAGAATGTAGCAAAAGCTTTTATTCATATTAAACTTCCTCATACCCTCATATCCACATACCTTTCATTTTTGTTTGTCTGTTGACTAAAACATTTTTCTTGGGGTCTTACGCTGGAATATGCTGGAAAATAATCTTTTCTCATAAAACAGAATCACATAGTGTTCTTCAGTCCCCATCAACTGCATTTAGTTTCCCAATTTTAACATCCTGGGTATTGCAGTCACACATTTCCTTTTCCAGTCTGTTAGAAGTGGAACCTGTTGTCTTTTAAGGTGGTGCCAGTATTTTCAGAGGGAGTAGTGATTTAAAACCTGTAATTCAATTGGGAAACTTTAAAACCCTACAAGACGGTGCCCAGTTTGAGGATTGAGCCTATGGTCACTGTACATCAGCCTTCAAAATCCCCAACAAAGAATGTAAATCCTAAAGTTTTCAACTATGATATTCATTTTTCTAAATGGGATATAATTGCCTTATCGGCTTCCTTTGTTTATACAGCAGTGACATCAAGTCAGTGTCACATTTTCTTTGTTAAAACTCCATTTCATGTATCAATTGTCACACAATAAATATGAAGGACATGTATGAAATGAGGACAAAAGAAAACCCAAAATTGGGAAATGTAAAGTAATAAAATGCACAGATTAGGAAAAGGATAAAACTCTCACATAATATAAAAGCTGTACCACCACTAGAAGTAGGTTTTCATTAAAACAATAAAGAGTATCAACAGAAATTCGAAGAAGTTGCCATATATTGCATAAAACTAATGTGATGTCTGGTGGTGGTGGTGATATCTTTATTATTTGGGAATGTTTGTCATCAGAAGAGACTAGGAAACTGTAGAGTTAAGAGAAAGAAATGGACAAAAAGTCCTAAAATAGTTTCAGTGAGAATTGTTTAAGTCTGTTAAAAAGAAGGTATCTACTGTCAAGCACACAATTTAGTGTTTAAAAGTGGTCTGTTTGAACATTTGAGTTTTCAGTCAAAAATAAAGATTGGAAGTAGATGTGTATCATTTGTTAAACGCGGAATTCTTTCGCAAAGCACTGAATAAAAAGAACATAAACATGCAGAAATTAAAAAAAAATTGCAGATGTTTTACAATTTTTTTTTCTGTTTTTTTAAAATGTAATCCACAAAAGCCACACAAAATCTTTTTATATTAAATTAGTCAGATATCTTAAGATGCAGTAAATTAAAAATGATTCACATTAATTTAAATTTAAGTGTATTGCTTATTGATAACACTGTATTTTTCCCCAGGCAGGATAACAGAGTGGATTCTACTTCTTCATTCAAACAGGCTGTTGGAAATGAAGAACATAAACAAGGTATCTTACTGAGAGGCATACTGAAAAGTTAAAGTGTTTGTTAACACTAGAATTACCAGAGCCTACAAAGAAACCTGTAGATCCAGCCCACCTTAAATCCGTTCGCACCTCTACCTCAGTGTCTTTTGTCTTGTAAATGTGCCTATTAAGACAAGCAGCAAGCAGTCTGCTATTCCATCCCCCACCGCCGCAGAACATGCACAAAGTTCACCCAGCTCATGCCTTGATTGATTATCTGGGAGTGAAGTGCTGGAGTTTTAGAGTGAAAATAATAGATCGTTATTTGGAACACATGCATTTCATGTGTGTTCCGTTTCTACAATAATCTGTGTAAATACATTGTTAAAACTGAAATATTTTTCAAAATTTAGTAGTAAATGACAAACTGTTGGCATAAACTGTATAATGTGTGAAGCCTGAAGTCCAAAGTTCAAAGAGGTTCAAGGATGATACAACAGCTTCCGTGGCGTAGCGGTAAGATTTGCTGACTTGTAATCAAGAGTCCCTGGTTCAATCATGTCTGCCTCCTATATTTACCGTTTTCAGTAGTGAACTGCTCTTATCTATACTAATAAAAGGAAAAGCCCTGACTGAATGACTCACTCACTCACTCACTCACTCACTCACTGACTCACTCATTACTAATTCTCCAACTTCCCGCGTAGGTAGAAGGCTGAAATTTGGCAGGCTCATTCCTTACAGCTTACTTACAAATGTTGGGCAGGTTTCATTTTGAAATTCTATGCATAATGGTCATAACTGGAACCTATTTTCGTCCATATACTGTAATAGACTGCAGCTCGATGGCCGTGGGAAGCAGAGTTGCGTCTTGCATCATCACGCCTCCCACGTAATTGAGTGCCTGCCCATATAAGGTAAATATTCGCGGGTCAAGGACTGTGTTTAGCATATTCATAATTAAAAATATCTGAATCAAAAACTGATAATTATATTTTGTCCATGAATACTTATTAAATAACTCCGAATAGTCTGTCCGCTTCCTTTCATAGCTTTTCCAATGGTTGTGCTGCTTCCAAACATGTATTTTCGTATTAAAGCATTTAACCAATCACATTTCAGCCATCATTTTGTGCAGGCACTCTAACACAGAATAAATATCGATTAACCTGTTGCTTCAACCAATCAGATTTTGAGTTGGTGTCAGTAGGGCCCTCTAGCAGGCGTAAGGCAACGTCACCATATTCAGACCCATTGATTGGATAGAAGCCTATATGAGGATCTCTATGAGGCCACTGAACGCACCGCAAGCGCTCCGAGCGTCTTCGCGCGCACTTTGGCCAACTCCATGGCAGGATTCTGGACAATATTATTTGCCAGACACAGACCAGATTTCAAGACCACGAAAACCTGATGTTTGTCACGCTCCTCGAGTCCAGAAGTTTCGGGAATACAGTAATCCCGCGCTATATCGCTTCAACTTTCGCGGCTTCACTCTATCGCGGATTTTAAATGTAAGCATATCTAAATATATATCACGTATTTTTTGCGGATTTCTGCGGACAATGGGTCTTTTAATTTATGGTACATGCTTCCTCAGTTTGTTTACCCAGTTGATTTCATACAAGGGACGCTATTGGCGGATGGCTTAGAAGCTACCCAATCAGAGCATGTATTACATATTAACTAAAACTCCTCAATGATATAAGATATGCTTCCCGCGCAGTGCTTGATTGTTTGCTTTTCTCTCTCTCTCACCCTCTCTGACATTCTCTGCGCCTGACGGAGGGGCTGTTTGCACAGAGGCTGTTTGCCTAGACGATACGGACGCTCCTCTACAAAATGCCACTATATCGCAGTGCTTCGGCATACTTAAAAGCATGTATTGATTTTTTGATTGTTTGCTTTTATCTCACTCTCTCTCTCTGACATTCTGTGCTCCTGACGGCGCTCCTTTGAAGAGAAGATATGTTTGCATTCTTTTAATTGTGAGAAAGAACTGTCATCTCTGTGTTGTCATGGAGCACAGTTCAAACTTTTGACTAAAGGGTGTTATTTCATGTCTAGAGGGCTCTAATAACGTTAACAGTGTGGGAGAGTTTATAAGGGCTTAAAATATATAAAAATAACCATGCAAACATATACTTCGCGGATTTTCATCTATCGTGGGGGTTTCTGGAACGCAACCCCCGCGATCGAGGAGGGATTACTGTACAAGAAAAATTTCATGCGTGCAGCCTTCTCCAGTTTAACACAAGAGCCACGGAGCGGTTTTTGATCTGTCTCGGCTAAAAACAGAACTGACTGTAATGTATGCCATTGATGATTTTGCAGGAAAATCTCCCACTGATCTCCTTGACTTCCGTCATCAGAAAAATCTGAATGAGAGCATGGGGTCATTCCCGTGTACACTTCTTCTGTCGAGTGGACATTTTCAGCCCTAAAGCGAATTAAAACTTAAGCCAAAAATACGACAGGGCAGGTTTGAATTTCAGCATTAGCTTCGATGGCAATAGAAAGGGACTTTTTGATGGAACTGAAGTGCACGGATAATCCGTATGACAGAGTAATTAAACTGTTTTTGAGGAAAGAAAGGAGAATGGATTTTGTTTACAAATAATCCGAATTTTTGGTGAGTAAAATGTTGCGATTTTCCTAAATAATATTGCAAGTTAATGAGTTATTATTGATGTTTTTTATGTGTGTCGCAGCTGTGGCTGCAGTAGAAAGGAACTTGTTCACCCCTGGTTTGTCTATTCAATAAAGGCATTTATTGTGGTTACAGGAGTTATCTTATATCTATACTAATAAAAGGCAAAGCCCTCACTCACTCACTGACTGACTCATCACTAATTCTCCAACTTCCCGTGTAGGTAGAAGGCTGAAATTTGGCAGGCTTATTCCTTACAGCTTACTTGCAAAAGTTGGGCAGGTTTCATTTCGAAATTCTACGCATAAGGGTCATAACTGGAAGCTATTTTTCCCCATATAATGTAATGGAGTCTTGAGTTGGAGATGGCCGCGGGGGGCGGAGTTTCGTGTGACATCATCACGCCTCCTACGTAAGTACGTAGAGCACAAGGAAGAACTCCAAACAGCGATCAGCACAAAACACCATTTCACAATTGAGAAGGCAGAAAAACATTATGAAGCAAATGATGCATACAAGCATATTCATAAGTACAGCTACTGCGGAAACAAAGCACGGTGTGAACCGTAAGTTTATATTAAATTAAGTTCATAGACAGGCTGCCACTAGCGTTTGTAATTTAGTGCCTGCCCATATAAGGCCGTCCATCAGCGGCAATCCAATACAAACACTGCCGGTAAATATTCACGTGTGAAGGACTGTGCTTATGCAGAGGAAGATGAGATGGTCAGGGTGGTGTTTGGCACAAACTCATTGAAACTGCGAGAGAAAGTTTTAAGTGCGGGTCTTAGCTGACATTACGAGATGGCACCAGTACAGCTGGGAACCTTCGATGCAAGAACACCAAGCGGCTCACGTGAACTGGCGCGTGCACAGACAAAAGCAACAGTTCCAAAGAGTGCTGAACAAAAACCGAATTACACAATTGAGAAGGCAGCTAAAAAATATGAAGCGTCTTATACATAGAATCATATTCATAAGTGCAGCTACTGCGGAAACAAAGCACACGGTGGAAAAAGTGAATGTCCTGCTAAAGGAAGACAGTGTAAAAAAAACCCGTGCATGCAGTTTGTCACATCACAGATAAAAAGGAAGGCGAGCTGTTTATTGATGCAGTAAGGAACTAATCGATGAATGAAACCTCTTATCTTTACAGCGATTGACAAACACGGAATGTAACTTGAACACATCCTACAAATACGAGCCTGATTGAAAGAAATAATGATAATCAAATCCTTGATGACAGTAACATTCAATAACACTCACAAAACAATTACTGTATATTGACAATCATGTTACGTTATTTTTAAAATGTTCCCTTTTCTTTTTCATAACTTCTACTTCTCCACTGCGATACACAGGTATATATATATAAATGTATATATATACCCGATCTACAATACATACTTTAGCATAGACAAGCCACACGCTGTGGCTAATTGAAGAGTCTTAGCCTCTAACGCCGACATTGAGGTTCGATTCGAGAGGGATGTACTGACTATGTACGCGCTACCGATTCATTTACCTTCGCATCTCCTTGGTTTGGGGCGTATGAAAAAATATTAGGTTAGCAGAATCATGTTACGTTATTTTTAAAATTTTCCCTTTCTTAGCACAAGCACAGCTGAGAAGCTTCGATGCATGTACTCCATAACGCGTTAAAAATAACGCATTTAATCACACTTTCAATTCCAAGCAAGCGGGAACTTTTGTCAATGCATGATTTCCTGGTACATCCATTACACTGATGCACACATCACAGCTACAAAAATGTTAGAGTCGGAATAAAGCGCGTTCCTCGACTGATCATTTCGACTTCCCGAGCGAAGCCTTGATAAAAGCATGGTTTTGTGCACACTGAAAAGCAAGCAAAATTAGATGCATTACCGGACTTTGTGGCTCTTACTGGGGATCATTGGACTTCCGTGACCGTTAGTAATTCTAAATACATCTAATTACAAAATGTTCAATGATCACACTGTTTTAGCCTAATGTACAAAATAATTTTGGCTAATGTTACTCAGAGTTTAAAGAGTAAGCTGGTCAAATTACCTTTTATGTTTCTGACTTATTTTTTTAAGAAGAAAAACTGCACTTTATGGTGAAATTTTGGTTATTATTATTTAAAGACAATACTATTCTGCAAATGTACTTAAAGTACTTAAACTACCACTTTATTTTTAAGTCTGCCCAATTTTAACCAGGGATGATATTTTTGTTTCTGTTTTGAATTCAAATGCAGTTTAAAGGCTTTTTTTTCAGAAATTAAAACAGCTTCAGTTTACAATATTCATGTCCATGTCTATTATTTGATTCTGTAAGCCCACTAAAACCGTTTTAAATGAAAAAAAAAAAACATTTTGCGATTTGGGGCAAATTTACGTGTTTCGATTACATACGATTAATCAAGATTAATTTTTACACAGCCTCTGATTAATTGGATTAATTTTTTTAATCGAGTCCCACCCCTAATATATATATATATATATATGTAGATATATATATGTAGATTTGTATATGTATATATAT